>NC_133820.1:106719187-107020021 GCF_047830755.1 Zonotrichia albicollis
AGTGAGGGATTTCTTCCTCCTTCTTTTTGAGAGGAGTATGATGGTCATAGTTACTTCCTCTTCACACTGGCATCCATTCATGGCTATTTTTAATATATGCTCTAGCACAGTTTATACCTTGGTTTTTTTTCTTTACTGGTCTTTTATTCCACGCTGTATCCAATTGTATTGAAGATTATATCCATTACATATAAGATAAAAGTATTTGTTCTTTGTTTCCTTTACCACACCTAAAACTGGTTTTAGGTACCTATGAAGCTCCCAAGGATGCATTATTTAATATTCAGTAATTGTTCATTGTTGATTTGATTATAATTCTTGTGTTGTGTTCAAACTTTCTGGGCCTTTGCTTGCGTTGCACCCTTGTACTCCTCTGCCACATCTGTATTCCAGGGTCATCAGCAGTTCATTCTCTATAGAGCATCTACATGGAAACACTCTCTAGTACTTTCAGAAATGTATCAAAATTATTGCAATAATAGGCTTTGCATGTTCCAATTGCACTAAGCAAAGCAAGTCTAAAAATAATTGGTTGACAGCCACCTTGTCAATGCAAAACTGATGTTAGAGATAAAAGAAGCAACCTCCAGGCAAGCCTAAGATAGACTTGCTGGACTAAGCAAGCCTGACAGGACCCAGTCCTGAGGCCTCAGAGAGCCAGAAAAAAGCCTTCAGCCTTTTATTAGCAGAGCAATACCATATTTACTGGGCTACATGAAGCTACCCTTTTCTAGTTTAGTCTTCTCTAGTTTGTAGTAATGATCTCAACAAATGCTCATGATCTTAGCACTGCTGCCAGGTTTGAAAGTACCTTCTATTGCATCTTTCACAAGGAAACAAATCCCAGGAGAATTAAGGTCCTTCTTTCCTGGATTTGAGTTTTTACAACTGTGTACTCTTCAATATTTCAAGCCAACTAATATGCTCAGAAGTATACTTTCAACATACTCCTGAATTATCCATTTCTCCACTCTGGCAGTGTTTCAGAATACATGATAGGACAGAATTATGTTGCAGTACTTATGAAAGTAAAAAAAAAAATCAGCTATTCAGCTGTGTTCATTTTTATGTAAAAAAAAGAATTCTGTTTAAGTTTCTAGTAGTGGCTGAAAGCAAATTCCTCTCTGTTGGTATATATAGATGAAATGTTAGTTGTAGAGGTAGGTGTAAGAGACTTTAGGTCATCCTCCTTGGACCTATTTTTAGAATTGAATTAAAATTGAAAAAACACAATAAAATCTCTGCCTGGGTATAAATCCACAGCAAGATTCAGTTGCACTGAGATGTTAAATTCAGGTGAGGGAATTTAGTGTGATTAAGGCAGATGCAAAAGTCTAAAATTAAGGATGGGATTCATTTTACTTGCTTCCCCTAGGAAGTAATAATGGAATGAGCAAATCTTTGAAATTCCTGTTTGTCTCCTCTGACTCTAAAAGTAGGCTAAATCATTTCCTTGATGTATACACCCCTATCTGATTTAATAAATCCAGTTGCAGGTGATGAAATATCTGTACCCTAAGCATCTAAACGTGACAAGAGATAGATTAAGAGAATGCCACAGCCCAGTAATAACCACATAGGTTATTGAAACAAATCTAAATGCACTGATTTAGCATGACACTTAGAATATGTTTATGTAGACAAGGCACAATTTTTCTCCCCAGGATGTCAAGAAAAGAATATATGTCACTAATAAAGGATAACCTCAGAGTGATGGTTGCCACCTACACTCTGAAGAGAACTTTCTGTGTTCAACTCTTCTGTAATGAGCATTCCTTTGCCTATAAATAATATTGTGTGTTAATGACATGTTTTGTCACAAGTCTCCTTGTGTAGTCCACTTGTGCTGTAGATTTACAAAGAAATGCATGACCATGAGAAAAATGACTCAAATGGAAGACAAACTTTGAAAGACAAGTAATGGTAAAAAAAAAAATACCAGAACAAAGATATCACAATCTTAAACTAGTCCAGTAAATAAAGTAGATAAATAAAATTCTAAGAGATAAAAGTCATGTTTATTTGCAGTATGGTAGAAGTATACTTGTCTTATCAAAGTAAAATTGTATTTTATAGACAGTGAAACCGTAGTTTAGGTTGTTAAGGAAGGCAAGTAATCCAATTGTCAAAAGATGGGACAGTGGAATAAATCTTAGGTTAGAATAAAAATGGATTTGAAAGACTCAGGCAAAGCAGGAATTTTCTCACGTGCAGGATACAGTTTCTGGAAAATCCTTGTATCCAGTCAGCACAGTTATGTTTTGTTGTCAGATTTTTGAGGAATATTCACTTTGCTTCTTATTATATTGAGTAAATGTTCACATCAATCAATATTATCAGATTATAATTGTAATTTATTTAGTGTTTTTTTGGGGTTTTTGTTTTGTTTTGTTTCTTTTTTTTTTTAGATTTCTACAGACACATTTGGCTACTTTTATTCTTTGTCTAGCAGAATTATATTTGAAGTGGTTGTTTCACTATCTTAAAAGTTGGTTGTGCTTTTAGGAGCACATTACTCCAGAACCATTACTTGCCCAAATTGATCTAATATACAACAAGATTTTCAAGCCATATGTACAGGGATTGTTGACCATAAAACAAAAAAAAAAAAAAGTGTTTCACTGGGTCAGATCAATTTTGTTTCTGAAAATGGCTCTATAACAGTTAAAGAGCAGACTTACCTCATTCTTGTAGTATTTTCCAAGCCTTGTTAAGGATATTAGAGGCTATGTGCTTGTGTAGATTTTTATTGTGCACTTACAAGCCTGTTGCCCATGAATTTGCCTTAACCTTTTTGAGCAAACTCAGCTGCCTCCACAGCTACTTTTGCAAATAGTTCCAGAATTTTTGTACATGTTCAGTAAATTCTATTTTATTCTATTGCTGAAATAATTTCAAACAATAAAAAAATCATAATATTTAGCTTTTGTCCAAATAGTTCTTGAACTTAATGGAAATCTATATTTATAATACAAATTGTTTATAGGATATACTTTTCCCATTCTTCATTGTTATGTGTGTTGGGTTTGTGTGGCAAGGTTTTGCTAGTGGAGGGCAAAAGTGAGGATGTTCCAGCATCTTCACCCTTATCTGACAGAGCCAATGTCAGCAGCTCCAGGATGGATCTGCCACTGCCAAGGGCAAGTCTAGCAGCAATGGTGGCAGTGCCTCTGGTAAAACAGATTTCAGAAGGGGAAAAAGAAACTGCAACAGCAGCTGCAGCCAGAAAGAGGACAGAGAGTGTGTGGGACACACAGCCCTGCAGAGACCATGGCCAGGGAAGAAGGAGGGGAGGAGGAGCTCCAACACTGGAGCTGAGATTGCCCTGAAGCCTGCGGTGCAGACACACCATGGTGGAGGAGCTGTGCCTCTGGAGCTCATGGAGATCAACCCTGGAGCAGAGGAGACCCCACGCCACAGCAGGTGGATTCCTAAGGGAGACTGTGACCACAGGGAAGCCTGTGCTGGAGCAGGCTCCTGGCAGTGCCTGTGACCCTGTGAGGACCCACACTGGAGCAGCCTGCTCCTGAAGGACCTGCTCTGGAGCAGTTCATGGAGAACTGCAGCCCATGTGAAGGGCTCTCATCAGAAAAGTTCATGGAGGGAATCCAAGCTGGAGCAGGGAAAGAGTGTGATGGATCCTTCCCTGGGGAGGAAGGAGTGGCAGAGGCAATGTGTGACGAACTGAATGCAGCCTCCATTCCCCATAACCCTGAGCTGCTGGAGGGGAGGAGGTAGAGAAAATCAGGTGCTGCACACAGGAATAAGGGTGGGTTTGGGAGGAAGGGGTCTTTGTGATTTCATTTCCTTTATCTGATTTAATTGGTAATAAATTAAACGTCCCCAAGTGGAATCTGTTTTGCCTATCACTGTAACTGGTAAGTAATTACTCCATGCCCTTATCTCAAACCATAAGGTTTTAATTATATTTTTTCTCTGTCCAGTTGTGGAGGAGAGTGACAGAGAAGCTTGGGTGGGTACCTGACATTCAAACAAGTAGCTCAGTAGATTAACAGGGTATGACACAATTTTCTAGGTGTTTCCTGATATCCTCTCTTTCGGTGCCAATTGCTTCAAATTTCAAAAAAGCCTTGATAATTCCCAGCTCTAACTCTACTGCCTGCAGAATATCTAAATGATCTTATGATCTTAGGGCAATTATCTCTTTTTGCATGGCAAAATTTATTTCATTAGATATTCATTTTGGTTTACTTTATGTATTTACTTTTATGACTAACTGATAACCTCCTTTAAAGATTTGGGTTTGTAGTGCTATGCTTTACATAGAAGAAAAGTAGATTATTTGCCCAAGATATGTAATGTACCTAAAATACATGGTCTGTATAATTAAGAGAATTTAAGATGTATGATGCTTTGGCTTCAAAATGTAGATATGAAGATTTTCATTATATCAAGTTGTTAGGAATAAGATGAAGATTCCCAAATTGCAAGTATAAGTATATTTAGAAAACTTATTTTTAAATCCACTTTTGGCATGCCAAATTAACTATTTCATTTAGTAGTGTTTTTGCCAATACTGAATTTCTTTAAAAGGGGAGGAAAAATGAAGGAGTATGGCAAAACCTCTGTTCAGAGATCATGCTACATTTCTGCAGGGACCAGGAACTAAATAAGTAATTTCAAAGCAACCAGGATGGTTTTAACACCTTTCTGGAAGCCTCTGAATTTCAAATTACAAACAGCACTCAAAGGCAGCAGAGCAATAGTGCTGAAAAAAGCACTTAGTGAGAAGATCTGGCCCTTTTTGCTCACCTTTTTTTGCAATGTTATTTCTATCTCTGTGAATTTTCTTGTAAGGTGAAAACATTCATCTTCATAAAAACTCTGATGACAGATTCAAAATGTATTGACCTTGGAGAAAGACATTTTTAATGCTGCACTTCAGCTAAAACGAAAATACTGCATTTCATAACATTTAGGTTGCAAACATCGTGGTACAAATTTATATGCATCACCCTCATTTGTCTTGGTGATGTCATAATTCTTAATAACATTCCTGAATTTTTCCTTTATGTTTTATTTTCATGAAACACTTTGGATGTGAGATATCATATTGCCTTGTTTTCTCCCTTTCTGGACAGAAGAAACATTCTTTTCACTAATTGCAGTGAAAAATGTGGAAGCAGGAAGGGTGTTACTTTATAGTAAATACAAAAACCCCATAAAACCTAATGCTGAAAATATCTAAACACCTTTGTCATGACTTTTCTTCTGTTCACTGTCAAGAGATTGCTACAGCATCCTCTGTTTATTCTTTTTATATTATTTTTCTGCAGAAATTCTGTGAAATTTTCTGTTGGGGAGATTTGGTGAATAGATTCTCCAGCTACAGCAGAAAGATGAAGCTAAAGCTTTATTTTTTTGTTTTCCAAGCAAGGAATGTGTAACTCTAAACCCAGTGATAATTGCTGCAGTGTTTTTGCCTTTTCCTAACCAATCCCACAGCATTATTCAGCTCCTCTGGGAACAGTTTTTGCTTTGCCAGCAGAAGATAAACTATCAAAAACTTACAGCTTATATCACTTTTTGGTCTGTTGGCCCGTTTTGACTGCATTTCATTTCCACCTCATAAAATTTGATGTTTTTAAATGGCAAGCCCATCATTTCTTATCAGAGTATGTCCAGCATAACTGACATTAATTATAAAACTCTCCATCATCCCAGGTTACCGTATTGAGATATCATGAGAAGAAATTGCTGCTGAGACTTCTGTCATCAATTGGACATATATTTTCAACTTTTTTGTCAAAAAATAATATAGATTATTCCTCTGGTTATGGTTTGGTGAATGTTATTTTAATAGTAGATAATATTTATTCCTGATTCCCTGAATAACATGAAAACATAGTAATATAAAATTTTACCTAGGGATGAGGCAGCCACAAAGGAATGACTGTTTACATCTCTGCAGCATTTTGTTCTGACCTATATTTGGAAATTTCTGCTTCCTTTGGATTTAAATAAATAAAATTTTTCTTTTATAAGTTATACTCACATATACATAAGTTGTGAAAATTTTTAAAGGTCCTAGAGTAACCCCCCACCTTGTCACACACACAGACACACACAAACACGCACACATGCACACACACTACAGGGAATGCAGACTCATTTGTCTAACCTCAGTTCCTGGAAAAATTATGGAGAAGATCATACAGGGTATTATTGAAAAATATTTAAAGGATAGTGCAAACATTAGGCATACTCATCCTTGGGTCACAAAAGGAAAGCCCTGCCTAATTAATTTGCTGTCCTTCTATGACAAGGTCAGTAGCCTGGTGGATAAAATTGCAGAGGTAGATCCAGTTTTCTGGATTTTACCCCTCTGGGTAAGTTGTCCAGCTGTGAGATGAACACAGTGCACTGTGTGAGGACTGGAGGACGGTCAAGCTCTAGGGGTTATAGTGAATGGGGGCACATCTGGCAGTTGTCTGGTCATCACTGGTGTTCCTCAGGGCTCAACTCCAGAGCCAGCTCTGTTCAATGCATTTATCAGTGCTCTGGGTGCAGCAGGTGAATGCAACATTTACAAATTTGCTCATGTTACCACACTGAGGGGTGCTGTTTCCTGACTCCTTTGAGGGACAAGAGGTTTTGCATAGGGATCTGGATTGACTAGAGCAATGACTAGAAGGATTGAATTTAACAAGAGAAGAGCAGCATTCTGCAGCTAGGACAAAGGAAATGCAGCCTAAGCATAAATGAGGAGAAGAGTGCTGGGCAGCAGCCCTGCAGAAGGGAAGCTGTGGTTGCTGGTCACAGAAGGACTCAGCAGGAGTTAGCAGGGTGCTCTGGTAGCCATGAGGACAAGCTCCATCCTGGAGCGCACCAAACACAACACCACCAGCTGCTGAAAAAGGTGATTGTCCTGTTGTATTGAGTGTTGAAGCTGCCTTACCTGGTGTACTGCATGTGGTTCTGGGCCTCTCAATTAAAGAAAGACTTGCAGGTGCTGGAGCACACCCAGAGGAAGGCAACAAAGCTGTTGAAAATGCTATAAGGAGAGTCTTATGAGCAGCAGCTGGTGCCACTGTGTTTAATTTAGAGAGGAGGTTGAGGATGACCTCATTGCTCTGCACGGCTCCCTGGGGAGAGAGGTGCTCATCATTTCTCCCTGGGACCAGTGACAGGAGACATGGGAATGGCACAAAATTGTGCCAAAGGAGGTTTAAAAAGGACACTGGGAATATTTTATTTACCCAGAGTGCGGCAAAATCCTGGAACAAGCTCCTAGAGGAGTGTTTGATGCCCCAAGCCTGTCAGGGTTTAGGAGGCATTTTGACTCACTCCCCTCAGTAACAGGCTTTAAGTTTTGGTCAGTCCTGAAGCGATCAGGCTGTTGTACTGGATGATTATTGTAGGTCCCTTCCAACTGACATTGCCCATTCCATTCCATTCCATTCCATTCCATTCCATTCCATTCCATTCCATACATGCTTCAACATTTTCTCCCTTTAATTTGCATCAGTGGTCTCTTTTTCAGTTCAGCAACGCATATACACAATAAAGCATTTTTGGCAAACTTCCTTTGTTTGAAAAAAAACCTTATTTTCAGGAGAAATTTCATATTTTATGTAATTATCAGAGACATGCATTAGAAATGCTGGAGAGCTTATATTTTCATGCTCTGACTTGGGCTAGTTAGCCTGAAAGTAATCAATCTGCTGACTAGCAAGACTGAGAAGAAAGGACTAAAAATGAAATAGATGTCTAGTGGCAAAATACTCCTTTTGAAACATGAGAGCAAAATGTTTGGTGCAAGGATTTGGAGAATATTCAAATTTTCATTCAAAACTCAGGCTTCTTCCTATGTCTAGGTGCATGAAAATTTTGGAAAAAAGAATTTAAATGAGACAAAATAATGTAGGGGAAAAGAATGATTGTTCCAACTTATCTTTGTGATCTGTGCACTCTTAGCTGGAGAGGGAGATATTCCATATTTTGGCTTTGCCTTCCTAGCGCCATTTATAGGAAAAGAAGTAGCAGTGCTTCTGTTAGTTTAAAAGACAATAACAATTGTCCCTTTGTGGTTGGCTGACCCCAGACAGCAACGAGGCACCCACTCAAACACTTGTTATCACCTCTCCTAATGGGTTGGGATAGAAATTCAGAAAAGCAACAGCAGGGAAACTTGTGGTTTCAGTCAAACACTAATGAATGAAAGAAAGAGAAAAGAAAAAAAAAAACAAAAACAAAAACAAACCAAAAAACAACCTACCAGACAAGAAGTAGGCAAAACTCAAAACAAGTGATGCAAAACTGTCATTCTCCTCCTTGTACAAGCAGAGCAACCAGTTCTCAAGCACTGGCTTCATAGGAAAGACCAGACCACTTTTTTTTTTTTTTTTTTTTTTTTTCCTGCACATTATGCTATATAGTGTGGAATATTCCTTTGATCAGTTTGGATGTTCTGGCCTGGCTGTGTCCCTCTCTTTCTTGTGACCTCCTCCAGCCTACTCTCTGGTGTGGCAGAATGAGTACCAGAGAAATTCTGGGCACTGTGCAAAGGACTACTTGGCAAAAGCAGACACTGGTGTGTTATTAACATCATTTTAGCAGCAAATCCAAAAGGCAGCACTGCATGAAGAAAGTTAACTCCATCCCAGACACATCCAGTACACCCTTGATTTTGTGCACAGCACTTTATAGTAAACTATTATATCATCCTGTCTCCATCAAGCCATAAAGAGAACTCCTATTTTCAGGATGCCAGTACATCTTATGTCCTCTGCTTCTGAGTGAGCATAGCAAAAGAGAAATCTCTGGAGAGCTATATTTTTAGGAAAGGTAAAAAAGGGAAATAGTCCATCTTTTCTTTCAAGAAAGAGGTCTGTATTTTATCAGATAGTAGTGGAGCAGGTGTTTTGAGGATCAAAATATTTATGAAGACTGATGACACAGTAGGAAATTACTAGATGACAAGTTACTGCAGGCTGGTAGCTATAAACATGCAATCAGAAAATAAGTTGAAGTAGCTTACCCCTTAATGAGAAAATAACAAGCCACCTCATTTTTTTCATTGAAAGCAGAAGTTTACAAACAGGCAGTTTCCAGAGAATTGCTAACGTACAGGATCACATTGCCCCTTAGCAATTGCTTGTGTTTGAGTACATTCAAGTCCAGATTTTCAGTACTAAAGATTAATCTCTGCAGAGACACAGAGAGTGGGCTGGACTGAAGAAAATCATGATTAAAGGAAAATTTATGCAACATGCTTCACTCGGTAATCTCATTTATACCCTACTTCATGAAATCCCAAACAATTATGGGAGAAAAGCACTGAGGTAGTGCTAATATTTGTTAGACAATGCAAATTTAACTTTTTCTTCTGCATAAATTTCAAAGGTGACTCTGAGGGTGCACTGTGGTTGTCTTTGTATCCTTAAGGCAGATCTGTGACTCTCAGTACAGACACCAGGCACAGAGCATGAACAGCAAGGGCAGCTCCTGCAATCTCTAGAGAGCTGCAGCTATCCCATATTCCTGCCTGCTGCTGATCTAGGAGAGGGACATAAGGGTCATTGTCTCACACAGACACAATCAGCTACTAGCAATGTCTAGCTCAGTTTCTTCTGGCTGTGTCTCAATTGTGAGAGCACATTGAAGAGTGTTAGGCTTGGCTTCATCTGATTCTCACTGGGTCAGGGTCAGGATCAGCATGATGCAGTCTGGGCAGAGGCACATCAGCAGCATCACATAGACAAGGATCAAAGGAAACAGCCCGAGCACAAATCAGCTCTGCAGCTAAAGCCTCTGAGCTTTGGGGCCCTGAGAGCTAGCCTGATAGAACAGAACAAGAGAGGGTTTTCTCCTTCCGTCATAGCTGAGATGACTGGAGACCAGAGCAGCACAAGATGCAAAGCATGACTGCAGAGGGCACTCTCCTTGTGCAGGAGTCTCCACTGTTATGGAGAGAAAAACACAATTTAAACCCCAACTGTTTGAACTGCTAAGATCCACGAAAAGCTTAGCTAATACAAAATGCTATTTAAGGCAAGGATAATGAAAAAGGATGCCCAGCAGTTGGAACCTGGAGATATGGGTCTGACACAATACTAGTTGGAGAAGGATGTTCTGTGCTTGTAGTTGTTGCCATGTGAGCATATGGGCGATGACTGCAGAGGATAAGAAGGGAGGACAGGATTATGGCACACAACAGAGACCTGCAGTTAATGACAGACACCTTTATACTGCATCAGACAGAATGAAAATGCAGTTTGTTGAATGTAAGCACTTCCTTCTTTAAATGACCAGCAGCTGCAGGAGGCAAATAAGAAATTAAAGCACATTCCTACTTGCAAGCAGGGTAAAATAGGGACCACATAGGCACTTTCAATAATTCAGCCTCAAGTGCCTTTCTAGGCCTGTTTAGGCCATTATTTGTCACCTTGTATTTGTATGCATGACAGTTCTCCTTAGTATGTGCAGAAAATAGGCCAGCCCTGAATATGTTTGAAATAAACAGCGAAAGATTTTCATCCAATAACCTCTAATTCAGCTGTCTTCACAGAAGCAATTACCAGAAATGAAGAGGAAATTTGTTTAGTCATTCATTCATTCAGACATTTCCTGGAAACATTCTCTTTGACTGTCAGTGTATTAGATTTTCAAACATCTACTAATAAGCCCCCCAAACACAACAAACCAAAAACCCAAGCACTTATTTTTTTTTCCAGTAATCTAGTAAAAAATATTTTGGCTTTGATGTTTGCTCTTTTTTTCATGACATTAAGGCATCCCAGAGCAAACCAATAGAATGTTTAGATAAATGTATCAGGAAAAATAAGCAGAATGGGAGAATCCTGGCCTAGAATTTTTTTTCAGAAAGGGAGGTTCCGAGTATACCTGATAAACTGCAGTTCAGCTTTTCCAATTAGCAAGATGGTATGAATGGGTGATTCTTTCCTAATCTGATGGCAACCAGAGAAAAAGGTTCTTTGTTCAAAAACTCATTATTATGAATACAGATAAGTTATCTGTGATGTTTTATACTGTCCATTAATGGTGTTTTATTTAAGGAAGGTTTAATTGAAAGTAAGGCAAATTGAAAAGTGTGATTTAATTTGAAAGATAGCATTCTGAATTCAGAAACTTCATCTCCTTAGACCTTTTGATAGTATAGACAAAAAAAAGTAATATCAACACGCTGAATGTTGCAGAGGGAAAAATATCTCTCTCCTAGATAAATACAGCTATATCAAAAGTATCTATCACAAATCAAGTGAGGAACTGAACTGAGCAAATATGTTTTGAGAAGCTGCTCTTGAAAAAAGTAATTTATGAAGCATTGCCAACCATAAATATGCCTTGAGGTTTGGTGTTAATACATATTTCAGTTATCACTATGGAAACTCAGAGTAACGACTTAGCTAAAGATCTATAAATACGTGAGTAAAAACAGAAACAGATTTCCAACAGCAGCTGAAGGCAGAAACAAATGTATCTGTCTTTTCTTGTGGCAGTAATTGCCAGAGTGGAAGTACCAAAGGTTTCCACTGGCATTTCTAGGTTTCAGCTCCATTTGAAAACAGTAAATTTGCAGTAACAATTCAGAAGACTTCAGCAGATCTTCCAGCTAAATGTTTCAATGTGCAAACAAATGTCTAGCTTAGCTGGGGAGGCATACAGCCTGAAAACTACAAAATGCTTAAAATGTTCATTTCCTACAATGCAATTAAACTTATGATTGAGAAAAACAGGTAAGCATAACTATGTTAATGCTTGAGGGAAGCTAAATGTTTCTTTCCTTTAAAACTTTGTCAAGTATGAACAGGGAAACTTGGTTATTAAGCTGACTGTGTTGTTTACAATCAATATGTAACCCTCCTTCACTCTGCCCAGCATTGCTTCACAGCCTGTTATGGTTTGGGATAGGAAAGGATGACATGCACAACTGATGACAAAACATTGAGCTAAAGAGCTGTATTTTGATGTGTAGTTTAAAAATGTCTGATATTCCTTGATTTAAAAAAAAAAAGTATCCTAAGTAAATCAGGATTGAAGTTACAGGCCTCAAATAATATTAGACTTCAGGCAAAAAACAAAAGATATTTTGAATACCTGTAACTCAATTATGTCCACTTAAAAAAAAAAAGCAACTTGGGTATATTCTTTATAACAGACATATCTATATATTTCTGTTTAAGATGTGTTGTGTAGAACTGATGTTTTTACAAGAAAATTCTCAAACATACATATTCAAGGATGTTCAGGCAACAGCACTAAAAAGATAAAGTTTGTAGCAAAAGGTAGCATCTTTTACTAAGACAGCTGATATAAAGGGGAAAAGAAGATGTCTTTTGGACTTGCAGACCTTTTATGATACTCCCTGTGTGTCAAATCTTTTATCTGCTTTTTTTCCAGTTGGTTGAGCAGGAGAGATTACATCTTTATTTTAAAATTGCCTCTTTTGCTTTGTTGCTATACTGTTCCACCACTGCTACTTCTACAACAGTACACAAAGGTGTTTCAATAACATATATTAAAATATATATAAAATTTATTTTCTTGTCTATGTTGGTCCTATAATATACAGACAGCACCATTCTCATTCTAGGTACTTCTAGGAGCAGCAGCTACCTCACTTCTTTCCCATCTGAAGAATGCTTTAAACCAGTGCTTTTAGCTCCCAACCCCTTCTGCTTCCCTGACTTAGTCTTCAGTCCCCAGCTTTTTCTCCTATGTTGTCAGCGTGAGAGCATACATCCTGACTGTCCTCACTCCTGTTTTCATTTCTAAGCTCGCCTCATAGTGAGGCCAGCTTCTCTGCTGGTCATATTATCATGTTTAGATAGATATTTGTTTATAAACAGAATATGTTATTGTACGTTTAGAGCATATTCAAGAAAGGTCTGATTTGAAATTATAGAAATCTGAAGTACAGTGCTGTAGTATCATAGGAGTTTTTAGAATAGTCTTAGCTTTTGTTTCCTCCTTGATATTCTTAAAATATCTGACTCTCTCAGGCCAGCCTAGAATAAGTGAATTGAACAATTTACTTATTCAGATCTGGCAGAGCTTGAGGAGGTTTCTATTTTAGGAGCATGATGGCCTTAAATTAGAAATCACGTGTCTGGCTTGAATGCTCCTAAGAAATACATGTATTGACATCCTGATTTTCTCATAATTTAGCTACCAGCTATTCTAAGAACAGAAACCAAGAGCAGCTGAGGGTTAAGCTATTCATAGATACAAATAGAAAGATGAAATGTATGAATTTAGAAGGGGAATCTTGCCTCTGACAGTGTCCTCTTGGGAGGGCAAATTTAAGATACACAAATGTGTATAGGTATGTACACATAGGCTTCTTCTGAGCACTATATAGTGTGTTCTTTTGTGACAATACTGCTTTAAAACAGCTTCTTTGCTGAGACAGAAAAGAACTGAACTGCTTTGAAATTAAAATATAGACTCAGGCTACAGAAAAGTAGTAGGGCTGAATCTAAAGGATGTCTGAATGACTAAAAGGACAATTTTTTTGATGGCAGACATTTAAGTCTAAGCCTGAAATCCTGGCAGTGTTCAGCATTGATTCTTGGCTCATTAGATGGTCTTTCTGGTCTTGAATGGTCTCATCAGTTCTGTTTCCTGTCTGGCTGAAAGTGGTTTCAGTGCTGCAGACAGTAGCGTTCCAGAGGGATCTCTGTTCACACCAGAGCTTCTGAACTAAGAAAGCCCTCCCTATTACTTTCTGTGATCTGAAGGTTGTACTGATATTACATTTTCCTTGTAGTCTCTTGTAGGTATCTACCTTGTAGTTATATTCCAGAAAGTCTAATGGCTTGCCAGTACCCCCGTTGTCATTGGGTCCTTTTATTTCTTCCCTCACCTGTTTCTCTAAGGAATGACTCAGCTTGTGACAGAATGCAGTTATCACTGGTTAGAAGGCAGTAGTTCCATTTTTTTCCTTGAATTTCAATGTAATAAAAATATTTTAAAGCTTTTTCTTCTTCTACTTTTTTACGTTTTACTAATGGTAGCAGATAATAGCAGCTGCAAAGGATATCCACAAGTAAATGCCATACACATTCTGTCTGTTTTTCTGCTTCACTTGCTCTTTAAAGCACTTTTCATCTAGATTAATGTATTCAAAACCTCATTTTAATTATTTTTATTATGCCTGGTTTCAGCTTTCTGCATTAAAAATGGGAGTGTACAGTTCATTTAAGGATTCAATACTCTTGTTAGACTGTAATTCATGTCATCTTCCCCATTTACATTCTAGCAATTCATGGAATTTAGTTGATTTATAGAAGCATTTGGACCTGCCTCTGCCACTGAATATGGTTTTGTGTAGGAACTATTTTGCACACTAAAGCATAACAGTTAGTAAGTAATTAGCCATTTCTGTTTCGGGCAGCTGCTGCTGATACTGTGTTTTGTGATTATCTAAAGTCAACTTTCCTTTTCTCTCCACTTTTAAAATGTTGATTTCAGTACTAACCTGTCCACTCCTCAGTGCTGGAGAAGACTGCTTGGACACTCTTGGTAGGAGTTCCAAATATAAGAAGTGACAGAACTGAGACAGATACAGAGGTGGAAGTAACATTTTTAGTGTTTATGTAAGAATTTCTTTTGCAATTCTGGGAAAATGTGTTGTTAGTTCTTACTGTGAAGTGTGATGAAGTGGAACTCTTTCTAGTGCAGGGCAAGACAGAATTCTTATATGCCTCAACTGGAAACTTTTACTCTAGATTGTATTGACACATGTATCACATTTTTGAAGAGCTGAATGGGGATTTAGAGTTAAAAAGTAATGTGTTTAGAAGTCTCTTGCAGGAATAGTTTTATCTCATGACCACTTTTGACTGAATGAAATGGATCACCGAGTGCAAACACAGGGCCAGAAGGCACTGGCTGAATAGTCATCAATTCCATTGGATTCCTGCTGAATAATTCACAATGCACTTTCTTGGGGGAGGAAGAGGATCCTTATGACTTGCCATGTGCATGTGAATTGGTAAGCCATATTTGGAGCTCAGAAGATATCTTTGCCTTGGGATGTCTGTCATCATTTTTCTTTCACTGCTCCAAAAACCTCTTTTTCTGAAGAGTGAAGATTCCAAGGATGTGGTCTATTACCTCTAACAAGCTTTCCTGAAACAAAATATGGAGATGATTTCTGGCAAACACATCAGTCAGACAGACACCATTTATAAGAACTGCAGCATAACAAATCAGAACCCACCTGTACTTGTTCTTGCCACTCTTTAAGTGTCTTATTCTCATCTCAGTGAATCTGCAGCAATCTGGAGAGAAACGCCTTGAAGTGACAGGGATAAATCAATGATAAAATGCAGATGCAGTAAACTGAATTTTTTTAATATGTCAGGATGCGGCTATTTATATGTACAATGTAGCACCACGTTTTGAGATCAGCTCCCTCAAAAACAATTTGAATCTTGGGTTTCTCTGAAAAGACAAAAAGTAATCAGATTTATGAAGATGCATGAAAGTTGAAATTTTATATACGTTGATGTCCTTAAACGAAAGCTGATGATGTGAGCTGTTTGTGGCATGAGATTGCTCTGGCACGTTGTAATTGCCTAACACTTCCATGTTGAGATGAGACAATATGCCTGACCACCACAATGCTTTCTAACTGTGGGCTTGACATTTGGTGATGCACTAATATTGAATAATAATTTGTTTGTTTCAATCTATAGATGCTCAAGATGAGAAGACACACCTACAACTTCAGGAAAACTCAGTGGTTGTGCTCCCACTGGATGAGAACCTTGCCAAGGAAGATAAGCCTTCAGCCTGGCAGCCTAAGGCATGCTTGATCATTTTGGTGTGTTAATCACATTTCAGTCTGAGAATAGTGATGAAGCCATTATACCTTACATGTGCAGAATTCTGTGTTTAGTCATCTCTAATCCCTGTTTCCAACCCCAGTGCATCTGCTGCAAGGTGGATCCTATAAAGGACATAAAATGTCCTCTGCCAAATACCTCCTAACACAAACTTGTGACAATAACTGTCAAACCATATTGAAGACAAACTGCTATCAGTGGTTGTAAATTCCTTTGCTTAGGCCTGCAAAGCTTAGGTTGAAATTTTGAGCTTCATGCTTTTGGAGTCTTGGTTTTCTCAGATGTGAAACAATTTTGGAAATTATTTATTTTCACACCTGAGATCTCCATGTGTCTCAGCCTCAGAATAAAACTTAATTCTTTGTTTGTCTTACATCTTCACAGTGAGTTCTGAAGTGTTTGTCTATACAGTGCTTTCCCCTATAAATATCCTCAGCACAAAACAGACAACTAGTATTACAAGGTTATTTTCTTCTTGGTGAGAATTTTCTCTTAAACATGTAAAGTTTTTTGTTAGATAGTAGATCATGACACATGTCAAGGCAAACCTATATAGCTTCTTTCCATAGTGGAGATAGCAGATATCATGTCAGTATTGGTGCACCTTGCAGCAGTTTACAGCACAATATCAGTACTGCAGGGTTCTGCTTGCCTATGAGAAATAAAACCCTACTGCTGGGAAGCTTCCTCATCATTATGGACCTCATCTAAGTTCCTTGTGGGACATATGCAGCCTGAATAGATTTTAAGCACCATGCTTATACTTTCTGCTACACATCTTTCTTAGTGAAAATTAGGTGTGTGAATTTTCACATACACTTCACGTATTGACTCTGCTTTGAACTCATCATTAACATTATTCTCCCTCTCAGATACCTCCTGAAGGTCTTGTCAACTAGGAAAAATAACTGTTCTTTCTTTAAAAGTAGTATCATACCATAACTTATTTATTGTTGTGTGGGAGCTGCATCACAGACTCTATTGCTATCCTTGACATTTTTGGCTTATCTACCTGTTGCTTTCTTGAGTGTCAAATCACTGTGGAGCCCCAGTCTGAGTGTCATTCGCAGGCTCCCTTACCCTAAATAATAGCCTCCTATCACTAAACCTGTTTATGGAGCTATTGAATTTTCTAGGTTCATGGAGGGCTGTGCCAATATTTTCTGTGGACTCTTTTCTCATGAAATGATGATAAATGCCTCTCTCATACATTAAATTTTAGAGGAAATTAAAGAGCCATCAGATTTAGTGATGATGGTATTATCTGATTTCTGAGGTCTTGGTGGGTTTTTTTAGTTGCATAGCTGACATTGTGATTCCTTTCAGCCTACAGGATTTTCAAGCACCTATCATTTTTTTTCCTCTTCTGGGTTACATTTTAGGTTCAACAATATGGAATAGATCTGATAAGCTAAAACATATCTTCTTATCCACTCACCACCTCACCAAAAGAAATACTTGTGTGTCAGGAATGACAGTGAAATAAGAAGTCAGGCTCTGCTTACTGCAGGAGCAGTGGGCGAGGCCACAGAGCTGAACAGTGATGAGCAGCCAGGTGACGCTGGCACATGAAACAGTTGGGGAACACAAAAAGTACATGATATTTTAGAATGAGAAAGAGTCATGCTATGTCATTTATTCAAATTTCTACTCTTCTACTGTCTGAAAAACACAGACAGTAACAAGCAAAAATGGCAAAAAAGTTCTCATTCACCTTATCAGGACAATTCTTTGGAAATAACTCTATAATGTGAGTTAACATAACATTTTAAAAAGTTTTCACAAATTGTATAAGTAAATGCTTAAATTTCACACACACAATTTCAATTTGGAATTTTATTCTCTTTTCTACTCCTCCTGTGTTAACCTAGAAGGATTTTGCACAAAGCTGGGCAAATCACAACGCTGAAAACTGAAGTAAATGAGTGAGCAACTAGATCCTATTTCATAAGCTTTGACTGCTTAATATTAACTGTTCATGGAAAGCATGAAAGAAATTTTAAAAAGTTCTACTTGAAATTAGTTTTCAGACTCAAATGAGCTCTGACAATTTAGCATTGCTTCAGCTCTCCTTCTAGCAACTAAATGATAGTGACATTTGTATTAAAGTCACCTAATGTTTCTCATTAAAATCTCTCAAACCTTAGCTATCAGTGGCTTATATTTTTTGGTAAAACTTGCCACTCATGTTAATATATCCTGCCTTTTATCAAGGTTTTCTTTCTTCTCCCTGACACTCCAAAAAGTTTTGTTAATAATAAATAAGTCTCTTTCAAGTGTGAAATACAGACTACATGGAAAGACACAACATCTTTGAATGTAATATTTTTTTCCTATTAGATAGGACTTTGGATACAGATGGTGGATTATTGAAAAAGCAATCAGTGTCCTGTGAGAACATGAAATAGAACATGAAATTTCTTTTGTGGTTCAGTTTGCCCAAAAATCCAAACAATAGGTTAATGGAACAGTCCCCTGGGGGAAAGAAATACTTAAAGTTAACACAGTAAAAAAAACTTTCCTTCAAGTGAGAAGAGATTGTTGATTTATAATATTTCCTAAGGTAAACTGCAATCTACATGCTAATGAAGATCTGCCTATCTGTAGATCTCTGCATATATTCTGTGCATTAGGCTAGTGTTTTCTCCAGTATTCAAGAAGTGAGCATTGTGTAACCACTTTTGTACACAAATTATTCAGAAACGCAAATATTTCCCTCATGTCAACTGACATGCAAGATCGATGTAATTAATAATCCATTATCACAAAATTGTTTAAAGCAGCTGGAACAGTATCATAGAGAGAAACAACTATTTATTTTTCAAATTAGTATGAAGTCAATCTGCTCAGCAGTTCTAATTATATGTGCAGCTACAAGTGCTATATTCCTGTTCTTTCTAAGAGGCTTTTCTGAAATGCCAGTGAAACTAGTATATTTTTTCTCCTACTTTCTGTAGAGAATGTTTGGGTTTTTTTCCTAATTGCATTATGCAAGGTAAGAAAATAATTTGGAAGTAGGCAGAGAGTAAAATATGTTATGGCATCTTTTAGTGATTTTATTGATATATATATTCCTATATAATGAAGGTAAGCCTATTCCTCTTGGTCATCCAATTCCTAAATTTTGCATGGTGATCCATCAGATCCATTGATCTTTATGTGTCCTGTGACAGTTGACTGAAAATACACACAGTAACAAGGTCACTTAATAATTATAGTTGAGCCACTTCATATTGACTTCTGAGGGTGAGAGGGCAAGGGAGTTGGACTATGGTATCTCCCAAAGTCCCTTTCAACCCCAACCATTTTGTGATTCTGTGATACAAGTAATAGTTTGTTACACTCATCCATGCTCCATCACAGGCATCTTTCGAGAATTCAAGAGGTTTCTTTCAATTTTTGTCCATTCTCTGTTTCACAGAATTACTATATTACTAATAATGTATGCCAGATATGGTCCTGGGACACTGAGGTGTTGCAGATATAGAAAGCAGGCTACTTTGATTCATTATAAGAGACAAAATAGACTGCTCAAGTTTGTATGTTAAATTGGTGCTACAAAGAAAATATCTGGGGGGAAAAACTTCATGAGGCTAATGAGAGAGTTCTCAAATCTTATCTCTTCTTTCAAACACAATAACAAGGAGAAGGAGAAGGAGGAGAAGGAGAAGGAGAAGGAGAAGGAGGAGAAGGAGAAGAAGAAGAAGGAGAAGAAGAAGAAGAAGAAGAAGAAGAAGAAGAAGAAGAAGAAGAAGGAGGAGGAGGAGGAGGAGGAGGAGGAGGAGGAGGAGGAGGAGGAGGAGGAGTCAGTGCTGTGTGGAGCTGCCCATGAGAAATCACTGAGAAGTTATGGAAGATTTACAATAAGATGACAACACACGATTCCCATTTTAATGCACCAAACAGAAAGCATTATAAGACAATTTGAGAATTAAATGTGTATATTTTGCCTTTATTAGTGTCTTGAAAATGCAAATATACACTGGGAAATACAGCCTTGCAGCCTTGGTCAAAGTCTTGAAAAAATTTGAATGCATTAAAATGCTATACATATAAGCTATTAATGAGAAATATGTTTTAAAGTGATAACAGATGTTTGTGAATTTAGTAAGAAAGGAAATAACAGTTTGTTTAATATTTTCTGTACTGTCTGAGTCTACTTCAATCAGAAAACTGGGATTTATGGCTTAGAGTGAGAACTTTAGCAGTGGAGTCCTGTACCATTATGATTTTCAATGAGATTTATATGTACAGGCTTATTTTAAATGTGGAGCTATCATACCCCCCCCCCAAAAAAAATCCATTTGGAAACTATAATTGAAAGTCAAAGTATCATATTTTGATCAAAATATTGTTCCTTCATTTTAAATTTTAAAAAGGACCATGCAATAATAAAAATTATCAGATAATGTCACCATGTTTTGTTGTTATCCTCAACCAAAATATTGGTTTTCACATTGGATTATGTGAAATGGAGAAGTTATTCAGCAAGGCATATTGCTTCTTACTTTAGTTTCTCTGATATTATTTTGTCACTTATACTTCCTCTTCGAAAGAAGTCTAATTCGCAGAATTTCATGATGGCTGAGTTTGGACGGCAGCCCTGGAAGTCATGCTATCTAACCTTCAAAGTAACCTATAGTCAGTTTGCTTGGATTGCGTCCACCATCTCCAAGGTGGGAGTTTTTACAACTTCTCTGGGTTGCCTGTGCCCATGCTCGGTGACCTTCACAGTAAACAAAGCATTTCCTGGTGTTCAGAAACTCCTCTGTTTAAGCATGTGCCTATTGTCTCTGGCCCTGCCACCACATACTACTGAAAATAGCCGGTCCTTGTCTTCTTTGCACCCTCCTTCAGGTATTGATGAGATTTCCCCTGAGCCTTCTTTTCTCTGGGCTTCTCCAGCTCTCTCAGCCTTTTGTCATGGGAGAGATGCTCAGTTCCTTAATGATTTTTGTTGTCTTTTTCTGTCATTTCCCCTGTGTATTCACATTCCTCTTGTACTGGGGCATGCAGCACTGGACACAGCATTGCAGGTGTGGCCACACCAGTGCTGAGGAGATGGAAAGGATTGCCTCCCCTGACCTGCTTTGTCTACTGCAGCCCAAGGTCCATTAGCCTCCTTTGTAACAAGAGCACACTGCTGGTGCAAGTTCAGCTCAGCATCCACCAGGATCCCCAGTTTTTTTTGCCCAGCTCCGTTCCAACTGGACAGCCCCCAGCATGTTCTGTTGCCTTGGGTTGTTTCTCTCCAGGTGCAGGACTCTGCATTTTTTTCCTTTATGTGATTTATTTTGGCCTCTTTCTCCAGACTGACTAGGTCCCTTGGGAAGGCTGCATGACCCTCTGGTGCATTATTCACTCCTCACAGTTTGATGTCATATCAGGCTTGCTGCAGGGTTCACTCTGCCCCATCCTTGACTCCTTGCAGGAATTACTGTCTCCTGCTAGGCCCTATGCTGCTGATCACCACCCTCCAGACCTGGACAGCCAATCAGTTTTCAAGTCACCTCAGAATGCCACTCTGATATGGATAAAATGTTATGATCAAGGCACTTACAATTTATAATTTCTGAAATATTTATCAGTTGTGCAAATTGAAAATTAGTAGTTGAAAATCATATCCATGTAATTATTTATGTATTTGACTATTTTTCTGACTATTTTTCTGAAAATGGATTTTAAAATTTCAATATTTCTTGTTTTTATTGGTTTTACTGATCTATAACTCAGTAGTAGTGGCACCTAATGAGGCACATATGTTAAAGGAGGATTAGGTCCTCATTATGGTTATATTTTTATTATGTAGAAAAAAAGCAAAAGAAAATTATTTCGTTTAAATTCCCTAATCTGCACATACTATTTTGTATTGTGGAAAGCCAACTTGTATGTGGTGGTTTTTAATGTGATACTAATTTATATTCATAGCTGTATACTGTTTTAACCTACAGTGAAAAATAGTAGAATAACCTAGTAAAACCTTTTCCCTAAAATGTTGAATCCCATAATTTTTTAAATTCCATTCCCAACATGCAGATTGTCAATGACATGACATTTTGTATGCCTTTTGAAGTTTCTGAAGGAATTTATAAATAGTAAACAGAGATCATAAGGAAAACGAAATCATCACATTGGGCACAGCAGTCAGTGTTCTTGCCCATGGGTTGGACGACACCATTTTTTTGTTACTAACAGATGTCTTGCATAGTAGTACCCAATCTTGATTATGACAACAAGTTATAGCCTACCTACTGCTTCCTGAAGTATTATTCCTCAAATCTGTTCATCATAATTTTGTATTTGAATTTTTGTCCTCCTAATCTCCTTCCTACCTCTGGCTAGTTTTCAGTTTCCTCACTTCTATCTACCAACACACTTTTTCCTTCTTCTCCCTTTCTGGAGCTCATCAGCCTTACTTCTCTTCCATGCTACTCCCAGGTCTCCACATTGAATTCTTTTTTTTTTTTTTTTTTTTTTTTTTCCTCATTATTCCCTTAGGCTACCTTGTGACTTAATATTCAAGAACAATGTTTCTGGCTCTTGGATGTGAGGCAGTTAGGGAAGGAAGCCTCTGTTTTTTTTCTTGGGGAAAGCAGAATTTAACATGGTTACTCAACAGGGCACACAGAAAAATACAATACTAAGAAAAGTGTTGATTTTCTTTTCTGTTTTTCACAAAATATTTTTCAAAATCTTTGTAGTCAATCAGTGAAAGAGTTAAATCTGGATTCACAAAGCATCTGTCAAAGACGAATAAGATGTGTGAATAGATTGGCTACTTTTATGATAAACAAATGTGCTTACCCCAAGAATAATGAATAACAGTGATATAATCTGATATTGTGTCCCTCTGCATTCATCCAGACACTTTACTGTGTGGCTGTCCCTCAGACAAAATGTCACAGCAGTGCAATTGTAGGAAGGCTGAATGCTGCGAAATGACCCATCTAAACAATCTTTATTATCTTGGATATCTTCAAATATAAACAACAAATGCAATGGAGGCTGCAAGATATCTGTTCATCTCAATAATCTTAATTAATCAATAGCTGTAAGATGAATATTTATTCATTATATGCATTATTATCTATCACATGTAAAGTAATTACTATAGCTGTAAATAGCTAAGCCTCTGGAAAACATGTGCAAACTCCACATTTTAAATAGTTAAGGCAGTCAAATTTAGAAAAAACATACCTAATAGAAATAATTTCTCTTCCACATTCCAAATCTCAAAGGAAGTAAAATAATATGACAGGGAAAAGTCATCACAGTTTGTTTTAATGAATATGGACAATAATTTTGTGCTGCTCTCAAATCCTTTTCCTGAACAACTGAACAACATTTAAAATATTTTACCGGAAATGTAGAAGCTGAATATAAATAATCATATTCTGAGTGATGTAAATTGATAAGAGCAGTATTCAGTTTGAACCAAAGTCTATGCAGTATTGCTTATAAGACACTCTTAGCCACTTTCACAACATGTTCAGGCCAGGCTATTGCTGCCATAGAACACATAATTACAAACAAAAGTGACTAAAATTTTAAATTATGTGGCCTATAAAATTCCAAATATTTTAATTAAGAGGAAGACCTCTGAAGTTGGTTCTTGTTGTCCGAACAACAAATTGTTACCGTATTTTCCACCTGAACTGAGAATATTCTATAAATTAATTTTGAGATTAATACCATCACAAATAATCAACACAGTAAATGGCTCATTATAAGTAGCATTTTCTGTCATTAAATTTTGAGAAAATATAACATTTAGTGATTATTTTTCTGTAATGTTTCAAAATTGCATTTTTAGGACTTCTTGCTCAGATACTGAGTAATCTATGGGGTTTTAATCCTTTCAGCTCTGCTGGTTCTTCAGATTAGAAAGACTATTATCTTTGCATTTTCTATTATGCTAGATATGTTTCTTGGCTCATAAATGCCTTCTCTTGTTCAGCATGTACTTTTTCCTCCCACTTCATTTTTATATTACTTTTTTTCCTACCCCTTTGAAATATCCATCCAAAATCTTACCAGGACTGGAAATGGAAATTACCATTTCAGGTAATTTTTCTGTTATGTTCTTAATAATACTCCAAAATGTCAATATCTGAAAACAAGGATTGTTTTAGTATCAATCTTGATGATCTTAATAATAAGCATTGCTGCCAAGATGTCATTTCACTGTGAGAAAGTTCAAGTGCCAAGAGATAATGGGTTATGATTTAAGTGACCCCTCCAGTTTAACAATCATTTTATCAGATTGTAACTGTTTTTTCACACTTGATTTCTCCTATAACCAAAGTACCCTGAAGGAAACACCACATTTGTTTCTGTACTAACAAAAGAATGACAAAAACTAGTCAGTGTAAAGGAAGCAGCACAAAGAAATACTGATGCATTTTTTTTAGAGATCTGTATCAGGTTTTCAGATAACTTCCATTCATCTTTCTCAACTGTTCTGAAAAAGGGAAATTCAAGGTTTGCATACTTTTTCTCCCATCTAGAACAGTCACAGAATATTGGAATTCGGCATGCTACCAATACCACACTCACTGGAGAAGGCTAGTTCTGCACAGCTGTAAGGTAAAGGGATTCATGTTTGCAAGGATATAATGTACTGCTCTAAATGTGAAAAATGATAAAAATTTAACTTTGAAGGAGGAAAATAGTGCCACACATCACTGTGTTTCTAATGGGAAGTCTGCACAAAGCTATCAGCATTTAAAAAGTATTTTTCCTTAATGGATCATTGATTGATGTGCTGGATAAATTTCTGCTATGAATATCCCTTGTGCCATCCCATTGTGACTAATGGGGTTGTAATACTTTAACCTAAATCTGAGGTAGTATGAAAAGGAAGACTTAACTCTTTTTTTTCATTTAACAAGATATCATAGCAGTCTAATCTAGCTTCACTGGTTGCAGTGGCTCAGGTCTTGATTTTCACCAGTTTGGTAGCTGAAAGGCAGGAAATCTGAGTAACTGTCATTCTGTGAAATTTTGTAATTTGAAAAGAATGCTTTTACACATAAATTGCAAGGAAGTATGTTTCTCCTATGAGCATATCAACTCTGAAATAGACAATAGAATAATTTATGCAGTTAAACAACTTATTACCTTAAAAAATACTTTTAAGTTCAGACAGTTATGAATATTGTTTGAACCTAATGATTTGTTTCAAACAAGTAAAAAGAAGACAAATTTCAGAGCTGCCGATATGCTTTGCTTAAAAATTGTGAGCCATGTTGAATCTAGCTTTTGAATATGGAATCATGGAATCACAGAATCATAAGGGTTGGAAGTGATCTCTGGAGATCAGCCAGTCCAAACGGATGTCAAGGCAGGGTCACCTACAGCAGGTGACACAGGAATGTGGCCAGGTGGGTTTGGAATGTCTCCAGAAAGGGAAACTCCATGAGCACCCTGGGCAGCCTGTTCCAATGGTCTGCCAGTCTCAATATAAAGTTCTTTCTCATGTTGAGGTGAAATTTCTTATGTTTTAGTTTAAGGCCACTGCACCTTGTCCTGCAGTTGGGCAATGTGAAAGGGAGCCTTGCACCATCCTCTTGACACTCATCTTTGAGATATTTATATGTACTGATGAGATCCCCTCTCAGTCTTCTCTTCTCTAGACTAAACAGGCCCAGCTCCTGCAGTCTCTCCCCGCAAGAGTTCCCTAATCACCCTTGTGACCCTTTGCTGGACCCACTCCTGTAGAAATTTGTTTTTCTTATGCTGAGAAGACAAGAATTGAACACAATACTCCAGCTATAACCTAGGGGTGTTGAAGTTTTTTGAAAAATATAATGGGAGTTGATGCTTACCCACCTCACCTTGGAAAATATCCAAAACAGAGATATTTGCATTTACTGAATGTTCCAGAAGCACACCAGTTAATTTTGAGTATAATGCTACTTTGATATACTGAGATAGTGCTGGATTTTCACTGGATTAAAGCAAACTGATTAAAGCAACCTCATGAAAGAAAAACAAATGTTTAAAAAAATCACCTGTTGGAGAAGCTCTCTGAGAAGCTTCAGAAGCGAGATGTAATTGCATAAATAATTGTGAATAAGTCATCCATTTCTGTCACCATATTTTGGGAGCATCATTTAGACATGAAACATTATATAACCAGTTAGAGCAAGCAACAAAATGGCTGATTTTCATCCTTCTTTCAAAAGCCTGATGTAGAAATAAGTGATTAGAATAATTAAACTGGCAGAAATTTCAAGGTAGGTTTGGAGAGACTAACAGCCAGTTTTCCACAAATCAAGACAACATTTTATATTTTCTTATTGTAGCAGGGAATCTTCTCCGAGGTTTACAATAATCACGTGGTATGCATGATATTCTCAACATATAGATTGAAATTTGCTTATGCACAGTTCTTATTATCTCATTTCCCTAGAGGCTCATATTGCTAACAGCATTTCTGAACAAGATTTGCAGCAGTAGATGAGAAGTTTATGTGAAGAATAATAAGCAAGTCTTTCTATCACAGATTTTGATCTTCAGGTGTAGCTACATTCTCCTAAGGGAAGCACAAAGAACACAACACTGCGCCAGCTACTACCTATGGGGGTTTGAGGAGTCTGCACAAGAGCCTGCTCAGTTCAATATGCTGACAAATTACTTGGAAGGAGTGAATAAAATGAACATGTCTCTTAGAAAGGATACAGTATTATTTAGGGCAGTCAAGTCTAAAGTGGACTGAAGATTATTTCATGATACTGAGTGGCAAAATGAGCAGACAAAGCTTGTTGTTAAGAAGTGCACTTGAATAAATGTATTCTAAATAGATCTGTATGTTCTCAGTGATTGTGGTGTTGTCAGATCTCTGAGAACATCACCTGAGTGTTGCATGGCAATCAAAATGGCAAATAGATGAGGAAAAGTTGTTAAAAAAGGAATAGAGAAATAGAAAATATCATACTGCATAGTATAAATGTGCTGTATACCATTTCCGTTGTGTGTGATCTTTAAGAAAATACACCAAAACAGGAAAGGAGATTAAAAAGGGAAATATACAGAATCACAGATACGATGAAAATTCTGAAACCCTTTTCGACATGGAAAACAGGAAGGCTAAGGCACCAAGAATAGTATAGCAAACATGGTTTGTAACACTCAAGTAAGATTGAATATAAAACGTAAAAGATACTATTTACTTCCAGGAATTGGATTGGATAATCTTGGGTCCTTTAAAACTCAGGCTATTCTATTCCATTCTCACAATAAAATTAATGTGTACAAGGGGTTGGTTTTGGGTATTTTTTGTGTTGCTTTACTTTAATATTGTGATATGAATAGAAAATCAGAATTTCTGGTTAAGATATAGACACTAGTGTTGCGAAATTAGTGTTTTTACTGTTTAAGGTAGCCCTACAGAATACTTTTTCTCTTATTTGTTTCCATTAAATGGGTTTAAAATAATGGAACTTACCATATACAGAAAGAAAATATTCAGAGCAGGAGAGAATCATATTTGTCGGGGAAGACAAGATGGTAAATTTTGGGGCTGAAAAAGGAAAGAGAAGACAGTACCCAGTTCAGTGGCAGGGGAAGAGAAGAAAATATACATCACTATAGATACAATCATAATGGAAGTTAAAGATGTGAGTTGAGCCAGGAAGTCTTAAAAGTTGAGAAAATAAGCCATTGGATTGACAAGCAATCCAATTAATCTAGAAAACATAATTTCAGTACTTATCAGAGTAGCCACAGACTATCCTCAAACTTAGGTGAAGAAATGTGTACAGTGTTTTTAATTTTGTTTTAATCTGTGTGTCTCATGCATGAGAGAGTCCATTGCCTTGAAATTTGCACTGATATTAGTAAAGCTGCAAGCACAGTCTACAGGACTCAAATCCAACAGTTGCAAGCTCAGTGACAACATCCAAGCTCTTGGATACAGATGATCCACACACAAAAGAGATGCCTTCAGGCATGAAACCTCATTCTGTTTCTAGAGACCTGCGAGCTCCGCCTATACTGATCCCACTGGACTGACAAACATGGCAATTCTATTTGGGGATTAAATGGCAACTCAGATCTGAACATCTCTCTGAATAAGTAAAAGCTAAACTTAACTAACAAGACAAAACCCAAAGCAGTCTATTATGCAGTCTATTATGTCAGCCGAAACACGTTCTGTTTTTTCAGTTATACAGCTCCATTATCCAATATCATAGTCACATTAATTGTATCTATGCTAAGCAGAAGTATTATGTATGCTACTCAACTCCATTTCTATTAGGTTGCTTCCAAAAAATGCTCAAGAACCAATTAAAAAACTCATCCACTCTATTGATATTAGAGGAAAAAAGAGCAAATATCTGTTTTCCTCAGGCACATACTTTGTAGTGTATTTTAACCCAATTTGCCTAGTTTCTAAATGGCAAGCATTGATCCATATACTATTACAAACTGTGACCTCGCCCATGTTTCAACCCACTGGCTTACAATGAGCAAACCAAGTAATTGAATGCAATCTCAGTGGCAAAACAGCATGAAGAACATTAGGAAAGCTGACCCCTTCTCTCCACTCTCGCCTCAGCAGTCTATAAAATTTATAGAAAAGCTCATCAGCTTCTGCAGTGCATTCCTCAAGGAGCACAAGGGTTGCTGAACTCTGTCTGTAGCCACTTGATGAATTCTGTGGCACTCTACATGCGAGTTCCCCTCCTCTGTCCTACTTGTTGAAGCATGCAACAGAACTTACCCTGCAGGGGTTTATGATGCTGTTTAACCACTGTTATGTGGTGGAACATTTTGAAGATATAAAGCAGGGCCTTAAAAAAAGCACAAATAAAAGGTCTCTGGGTTCTGGAAGATTAGAAAAATTTAAGCTGAATTGACTTACTCTTCATGGTGCTTGTGGAATGCAGGCAGACATACAATAAAAGCTCCATATAGTTAATATGGGAAGAAAAGCATGAAGGAACTCAATTTTTTCTAAAGAACAAACAAAGGTTAGCCAACCTATTTATCAATATTTCTTTGTCATTGCTGTGAGCAATGTCCCCATGCACATTTCTGTGACATTAACTAAGTTTTATTGTGATATTCCAAAGGCTATCTATGCAGTTGAGCTACAGGCACTACATTTTAGAAGCAAGTGATACTAAGTAAAATATAGTCAACATTTTCTGGGACTGAAGAATTAAAAGGACAAAAGTCAGAAATCTTTACAAAGGATCTGCACTTCTGATAGATTTTTTTTTGTTGTTCTCACCAGTTTATAAGGATTCCCAAACTGTGTCTTCAGTGGGTCAGTGCAGGGAGTAAAGGAGAAAAAAGGGTCTTCCTTTTTCTTATTTCGTTTTTCCTCTCCTCAGCCATATCAGCACCTTTTCTTAGCTTCACTGGGAATGGTGTACATAAATATTCAGGAAGAAATATAATGTACTGCTTTTTAGACCCTTATTTTCTGTGGTCAGATTCATATTCTAATACTCTTGAATCACTGCTGCTAAACACACATTCACAAACATTGCTACCAGACCCTTCTCCTGCCCAGACTTGGAGCAGGATCAGGAACTACTAGTATTTTCATACAGCAGAAAGTCACATTTAATTAGGTAGTCATTGTCGACTGCCCAGTAAACTCTGGTCAAGACCTCTGGTCTGTGCCTTCATTACAAACAGTTTGGGAGAGAGAAGCTTAGTAAATCATATGTGAGTATCTGGTGTTCATGAAAGACTGTATTTTCCTATTTTCTTTGCTTGTATTTTTCTGGGTTTCTTTGAGAATCAGCCAGGTAGGATGAGCTGGTAATTAGTGTGAGAGACAAAGGCTAATTGTCCAATTATCCTTAGGAGGACAGCTGGGAAACTTAGTGTCAAGGGCCAATTGGAACCATTTTGTGTTTAAGAACAGATTCCAGGCTATTATGCTGGATAAATGTTCTTCCCTTGAAAAAAGTTCCTGCAAGTTACAGCAAAATTAATTTTTTTAAGACTCAAAATGAAAAAATACAAACACTAAAACACTCACAAAACTAAAACATCTCATTGTGTATAGGCTAGTTATTCTTCTAGGGTGGGTTGATGATGGCTGGAGCACAGCATCCTACCGAGGCTGCTCCATCACTCATCTCCTCAACTGTGCAGAGAAGAGAAAATATAACAAAAGACCTGTGGGTTGATATAAAGGTAGGAAGAGATCCCTCACCAGTTACTGTCAAGGGCAAAACATACTCAGCTTGGGTAGGAAATAATTTAATTTATTATCAATCAAGTTGGGAATGAATCCCTACTCACACTCATCACCTCTGTGGTGTGGGGTCACTTCCACAGGAGACAGCCCTCCACAAACCTGTCCAACATTAGTCCTCCCCACAGGCAGCAGTTCTTCATGAACTGTTCCAGCATGGGTCCTTCCATGGGGTGCAGTCCTTCAAGAACAGACTGGGTACCCCACAGAATCAGAAGTTGCCAGCAAACCTGCTCCAGTGGGGGATCCTCTCTCCATGGGGCCACAGGTCTTGCCAGGAGCCTGTTCCAAGCACAGGCTTCCCAAGGGGTCATAGCCTCCTTTGGTCATCCACCTGCTCTGTCATGGGGTGCTCCAGGGGCTTTAGGGGATCTCTCCTTTGGTGGCTGGAGCACCCCCTTCCTCTTCCTTCACTGATCTCAGTGTCTAAAAGGCTGTTTCACATATTTTTACTCCTTCCACAGCTGTTCCACAGAAAGTGGTTTTTTTCCTGTTCTCTTCTCAAATCTGTTATCCCAGAGGTGCTACCACCGTCATGGATGGGCTCTGCCTCAGCCAGCAGCAGATCTGTCCTGGAGCTGGCTGGCATTGGCTCTGTCAGACGAGAGGGAAGCTTCTGGCAGCTTCTCACAGAACCTGCCCCTGTAGCCCCACCGCTACCAAATCTTTACCATGAAAAAACCCAACAGACTATCTTTCATGTTATGTTATTAATCCAGTCCTTTAGCCAAAACTCCACTTTTAAGAAATTCAGAATGCATCCACATCAATGTTTTCAGAATAATTCAGAGGTTGCTTTTGAAATGAATGTTCTAATTTTCCCCCCTTGTAGGACTTTGTGAAGCACCCTGAGAACATGCAGACTGGATGTGTTTCAGATTAAACTAAATTGAAAGATGAACTGCAGAGTTGTGTTTAATACCCTCCAACTATTAAGAGACAAACTCAAGGCTAGGCTAGAGATGCTGTAAAATAAAAAACTGCATAAATTTTCATACTGTGAATACCAGGTCCTCAGAAATTGTTTTGCTGCACAAATCTACTTGTACTTGTAGGACCAAATATTGCTGCTATTTTTCAGTGTATACATAACACCAGATGCACTGGTTTCCTGTTTTTAATTGTCTTCTAGAGTACTAATTTATTCCTACTGTGATTAGGTACCACAAAGAGAGATAAATCTTAGTAGGCTAAAATAAACCTGTCTTAATATTCCCATTTTTTTATTATTAAAAATTACCTTCTATGTTTTAGAAAGTTTTATCTCTTTTCATAGTGATTTTCATCACCAAATTTTCTAATGTTGTATATTTTCCATTAATGCATGGTTAAATTAATAAAGCTATTATATGCACAGATATAGGTCCATGTATTTTATATATGCATTACAGCAGACTTGCCAAGCTTATTTTAGACTTTGAAGCTTTTTAATGACTTTCATCAAGAAATTCATGCACATATTTTTCTAATGAGAATCTGAGAGACACATGGTAAAATAAGGATGGTAGAAGCTCACTAGTAGAGACTAAGACATTAATTTTTAGTGTTAATTTTAAAGTATATATATATTTCCTAGCCTACATTTTTAATCTGGTTTGCAAGAACACACTACTAAATTTTATTAGATAGTTATTTTTTACATTGCCTGCAGGAAATCTTTATGAAATATTACAATAAAAACATGTTTCTTCAAGAGGCGGTAATGTAATAAAATGCATCACTAGTTTTGATTGCATTGATAGCTTGTAGGAAGAGAAGCCCCTTTAGGGAGATGTGCTTTGTGTTCATAAGGAAGAGGAGAGACTATTTTGCAGTGCGTTAAAACCATGGGAACCATTAGGTTTGTATAATAAAAATCTTGTAAACAGTGATAGTTTTATGGTTAGTTTTCTCAACAGCTGTTTTATAGAAGAACCTGTGGATACCTCAAGTCATAACACTTTTCAAAAGGGCCATGTTAGCTTTTGTTAACTCAACCTTTATTTTCATTTCCCTAACTTGCATAACCATGAATTGTGTTCCAATTTAAATCAATTGTAATAAAAAATTATTTTCAATTTTGTGTAATATGAAACAATTTTGGAGGGCCCATTGACTTTAGAGAGTGTATATTATTTTTTAGTGAGAATACAAAAAACAAGGAGCTCCTCTTAGAGAAGCAGAATGAGAAAAAAAACCTTTAAAAAAGAAGAAAAAAATTGGTGTTTCCTGAAAGAAGGAGATATACATGAAGGAGATATATATGATGGCTTAAGACAGGGGGACAGATTAAATGCAGATGGACAGAGGTAAAACAAATTGAGTCATAGTTGTATTTAAAGTGCTCACCTGCAGTAAGTCCTATAAACATATGGACCAAAGTTGAAAGGCAACATTCAGTGCATTTTGAAATAGTTGCCTGATTTGGTTACAAGGTCAAAGGAATCTTTGTCACAGAAAATGACATGATGGGTTTAGATGGTTTTTAAATGCGTGCAGAGGGATGGGACAATTTTATTGGAGAGAAGACAGAAATGTATGAAAAAGCTTCAGTAGAAATCTAACTTAATGGGTTTAATTAATCCACTCAAGGGTAAAACTCCACAATGAGACTTCCAGGGCATAGCTGGAAGAATGCTTATGTTTTCATATATTTGAAAAATTGTTGACAATTTTATAGGTTTTATTTTTTTTCCTATTGCCCATAGAATGAAATTGAAAAGTAAAGCCATTAAAGAAAAAGAAAAATCCTGCCTATTTTTCAAAAGCAAAGGTGGATCATCATTAATTAAATGGAACACAGGGGACTGAGGTTTCTCTGTAGAAAAAAATTGCAATTTCGGTCCATGCTAACACACATTGACCAACAAATGTATTTGAGTTCTGTAGTAATAAACTTATTTCTTTTCCTAACTTTTCCAAGGGTAAACGTTCATATAGTTCAACTTTTTGAAATCATTCCACATAGACTTTCCTTGGTCCCTGTGCCTTGACTAGGTACAAAGAAACCATCTCATCTCTCTACTATGTGCAATATTATAATAATTTTCCTTAAGGAAAAAAAAAAAAAAAACAAACAATCAAACAAAAACAAAGCAGAAAACCTAAAATACTAACATTTGAAAAAAAAGAAAGAGAAAATAGAGGTGTTTGGTGACGATGAAGTTGTCCAAGCGAAAAAAGAGGTTTAATTGCTAAGGATGCTTAATGAAGAGCATCTGTAAAACTTCTGTCTAATCTCTAGCAGATAATCCCCTTGGTGTCTGCTCAGACTCTAAAGGTGGTGGTAGTCAAGTCCTGATGCATCACATTTCTTCTCTTATTTGTGATTTTTAATCTACCACCTTAAAACAATTTTTTTTTTCTAACCCTGCCCTTTAAAATTGCATTGAAAAAACAAAAAGGCTAAAGAAGCTCCTAGACAATGTTTAAAAGAATGGGCAGAATGATAAGGGAGCTGTACCAAAATATTTCAAACTTTGTTTACTTAGGTAAACTAAGGCTTTTCTTTGGAATCCATTTAAAGAAATTGAACAAAAATGCTGCAGTGAGAAGGGCAGTAAATTAACTTTTGAGTAAAAGGCCTGTGCTTACAGACTTGTGTTGAATGTCAGCATAGGAAATTTCCTTTTGGGAAAGAAACACTCTGGAGATTAAACCTTTTCTCCTAGGTGCTGAGAAAACCACTGCTCCTTGGTATCATAGTTATCAATATGACCATTTAAACGTCTCAGCCCAATTAAAGGTTTTGAGAGCCTTAGAGGGAGTATTCACTCAAGTTTTACATTTAGGCTAGAGGAATACATGGAATTTCCTTCAGGTGTTCAAAAGCACCATCTTTTTCCAGTAGTTCAGTGCCCTAAGAGGAAACCAAATTTTCACCAGAAACTAAGACTGCAGGTATAAGTTGACTGTTTAACAAACATGAACTCAGATGCACTGGAGTAATGAATTTTGCCTGAAAAATCAACAGTAATACATATTGTGCTTTTGATTTTACTGTTGTAAGTAAAAATTACTTACAATGTGAGAGATCATTAATTTTAAAATCTCAGTTTAATTACAGCTACCTTTCTTGTTTCCCCTCCTTAATTCACCTCCTCATTTTTATAAGTCTTTACTAATTTCCTCTCATTGAGGAGTAAATTTTGTTTTTCAACATGTTCTCATTTTAAACCTTTAATTCTAATGCTGCTAAAAGGAGATTTCATGAAGCAAGACCTAAATAAAACATTCACTCTATTTGCTGGTGTTTCAAGCATTAAATTAATATTCTCAAAGTTCATTCATTAAGTCCCTAACTTGTATTTAGGATTCAGGCCATGCTTCTGATTAGACGGGAAAAAGAAATCAGCCCACAGAGAAAGGCAGCTTTTCATTTGAATCCAATCAAGGAGAGCAAACATACTCCAAAAAGGGTTTCTGTGGTATATAGATATAATTATCATGAAGGAAAAGGGAAAAACAACTCAGAACCTTAATGAATGTGAAAGAGGGTGTTTTAGCCTTGAAAACTCCCTGCAGCAATGTTACTCTTCTTAGCATCAATCCTATCGACTAAAACTTGGCAATAGACAGCAAGAAAGTTTTCTCATAATTAATCTAGAGTGCTTCATTATATTCTAACATGTCTGAACTGATTTATTACATCTGCTAGATCCATGCAAATGAAAGGAAAGATGGTATTTGGCACTTACACACAAGCAAGCAAAAATATCATGGCAGCCGTATTAGAAACCAAAGCAAACCAATCTCAGACTTTGAGGTGAGACGATGCGGTGAAGAACACCATTTTTATGGGATGAAGAACACCATTAGAATGGCAGCCACTGGCACTGCTGGATGTAAGATCACAAAATATTTCCAGTATACAACATGGAAAAATGAAAATTTGTATTTGCTGCAGGGAGTACAGTTAAACTAAGTTACATAGGAAAAGGCAGAATCCTGTTCTCTACTGATATCTGAGGGTTGATGGAGTATTTTTATAAATCAGATCACTTACATATGAGATAGTTTTAGGGATCTCATTTTAGGTTTCTGGAATTCTTATTTGAAATATAATAGTGAAGATTGTTTAGCTGCTGTTGGCTTATAAACTGGTCTTTGTCAATAGATTTTGTCATTAAAAAGCAAAACAATTAATTTTGATAGAAGAAGGCCGTGTGCAAAACTAAATTTTTGCTGTAGTGACCAAATAGCTAAGTCATGCTTAACAGATTTCAAAATATATATTGGCAATTTCTTTTAGCTGGTTGGTTCACTAGCTGAAGTAGTAATTTTTATGTAATATATATTGTAAAGCATGACTGAATACTATAGATCCTGTATAAAAATTAGTCTTCTCAGCCATGTTACCCCCAGGGATTCACGTCTTCTGCTTGTCAACACAGATTCTCTCTTAAATCCACCCACTACCCTGCTCAGTAGGACTTTTAACCAATATTGGCTTTTCTGAGAAATGCCCACAATAGGGCTAAAATAAAAGTAATTTATCTTGACACTACATCCACTTCTAGATTCTAGTGAATTATTACTTCTTAATACCAAAACTGCAACAGAATGACCAATTCTAATATTTGCAAAAAGCAAAGGTATTTAGTTAATACAGGTATGTAAAGGGAATAAAGGTATTTAGTTAATAGATTTTTTCTAGAACGTCTCATTCATATTTATGACTAATTTTTTTGCGTTTATAAAGCTAAATTTTCAGACTGAGGTTGAGAAGTTGGTATATAAAATCTTTTGCTAACACTAAGGTATTTCTAGTTCTGGACCAGTGCCTTTGTTAGGAGCATTTGGACCAGTAAATAAGCTTTTGTCATTACTAATAAAGGCCACAGAGTTTCTGTTGAACTCACTGCAGAGGGTCTTATCACATGTCTGAGGTTTCCACAGCCTGAACTGATCTTAACTTATTCTAACAGTCATCTAAAAGTAGTAACAAAACTATTGTCTAACCTGTTTTAGCTCAAGGAGAGAAAAAAATTAAAATCTTGTTGGAGTTGATGGGAATTTACAGTCGTTATAATTGAAAACTAGTATGGACAGAAGAAAAGTGGTGAGACTATTTGGTTCAATATGTAGTATAATTTTTAACATAGGTAACATAAAAAATACAACATTAGTATAACATTCTGCCCTGATCAATTACAATCTCACACAATGGTTGCACGGCATGACCCTGAGTCCTTCCCAGAAGTATCTAAAGGAATTTTCAAAGTATGTATATTTAATCTGCTGAAATGTATCATATTCTTTCAGATAGGCATGCAAAGAAATCTACCACAGAGGGGAAAAAAAGTAGTAGTAAAAATGACTATAAATACTGAATTCACAATGTGAGAATGGGAAGAAAAAGGAGATGGAAAGACAATACAGAAAACAAATAATTGATGGGAAAGAAATGAAAGTCAGGTAATTTTTCATCCACAACAGAACAGATATAATGCAAAATTAACAGTTTAAAAATGGGAGAATAATTATCCCTTTGTGTAGGGGGATAGATTATAATTAAAGTAGTATAGAAAGTAATCTTATCCCTTAAAGAGTTGCAGCTGGGTTAATTATTAAGGATTAGGACCAGGCCTGACTTTACCAGGCCACAGCTGTAGCCAATAAGAAGAGTGTTATAAAAGAGTGGATTGGGTGGTTGAGAGGTGTTGGAGTCAGTTGGCTGCTGTGAGGAGAAGGAGGAGTTATTGCTTAGAGGAGCTGCCTACAAGAAACATCAAGGAGGTACAAAACTCTAGCAATATGGAACTTTTGCGATATAATGACAATAGAACTCTTGCAAAATAATGACACCTTTGAAAAGGTTGAGCTCAATAAAAGAGCAGACAAACTGGAGCTTTTTTTTTTTAATACAGAAACTGATAGCCCTTGCCTACTTGAGTGTGCTGGTTTCCTCTAGAATAGTCTTCACAGTAGTGAGTACAGCTGTTTTGAATTTGTGCCGCAAACAGTGTTGATAACACAGGAATGATTTTTTGCCATTGCTGAGCAGGGCTTACTCAGAGCCATGGTTTTCTGTGCCTCTCACTCCACCCCACCAGAGAGCAGGCTGGGGGTGCACAAGGAGCTGGGAGGGTGCGCAGCTGGGATGGCTGATCCCAATTGACTCCAGAGGTATCCAACACCTTATGACATCATGTACAGCACATAAAACTGCAGAGAGGAAGAGGAGTATGCTTGGAGCAATGTCTTCCCAAATCAACATTCTGCTTGATAAGACCCATCTTTCCTGGGGATGGCTGAATACCTGCCTGCCAGTTGAAATTCTCAAGTGAATTCCTAGTTTTGCTTTACTTGTGGGTATGACTTCTGTTTTAAGGTCACTATAAAATTCTCATCATCTCAATCCATAAATTTTCCCACTTCTGCTCTTCTTCCTCTGTCTGCATCTCACCCCTACAGACTGAGTGGAGAGTCTGTTTGAACCCCAGTTTAGTTGCTGGCTGGGGTTAAATTGTAACTCTGTGAGAGCAAATGCACTTCAAAAAGTTATATCTTTGAAATTAAAATTTTGAGTTTGGGGAATCAAATGTTAAAAAAAACTGAGGATGAAAACAATATTACTTGAAAAATTATTTAGAATTTAAATTTTTAGATGCATCTGAAGTCTGTGGTAACAGCAACTTCTGTTCAGGCTAGACATACTGTTATGAAAACTAAGGAGAAACAGAAACAACTTGAAAATTATCTAAGTGTGAAACAAATAAAAATGGTGATATTATGGTAAAATGGGGAACTTGGCATAAATTGAACAGTAATAGTCTTTTGTTTCTACAGTAGCACCATGAAAAGGAATTCATCATTTTAGAAGTGAAACATTTCTAAAACCTTGACATTTGTCTGTGAAAGCATAGGTAGTTTCAGTTTCTGCCACTTAACATTCAAAGATTTTCAGGAAAAATAAAAAGCTGTGTTACTAACTTATTCTCTTGGAAGAAACTTAGCATAAATCAAGTAGTTATCTACCTAAATATTTTTTTTTCTAAAATGGCTAAATTTGTAAATAATTTCTTCTAGGTTTCACATTTGTGACTCATACCTTACAGAGCTAGAACATTTGCCTTGTGAGTACATATTTTTTTTTGGAAGCTACCATGATAAAATCATGAAGACAGCTCCCAAAGGAGTTTCCTCTGAGAGCACATGCAATTCTTTGAGAGACAAGATTACTAACAAAGTAAGAAAAACAGCTTAATAATTTGAGGTCATCAAGTGATCAGTCCCAAAGTTTGTCAAATATCTCTAAATGATGACTGCTAAAAGAACATTGTTCTTAGTTGTAGCCATTTAAAATCATGGAAGGATATAAATAGCAAAGAGAAATTATTTAAAGGGGAAAGGAAGAGTAACAATGAGAAATGGAAAGCAATTTCAAAAGCAGAAGGTGATTCATAAATTCAGAAATAATTTCTGTCCCAACATCTCTTAAACATATTTCTGTGATGAAGTGAAGGGGCCATGATTTGTGATATTCACGAGACTGGAAAATATTCTATGTAGCACAGCATTGGATTAGTGGGGCAAATTAGACAGAGTAGCAGAATTCCAGAGACTAAAAAAGGGAAAATTTCTGTTATTCATTTCTCAGCATTATTCCCAGCTGAATTCTAGTCAAAGTAATACAGAAGCTGAACAATGCACTTTGACCTCTGTAAAAGTACAACAAACAAACACATCACAGAATAATTTTTTTTATTTTTTTGACTATAGCGAGACAATCTAGAACACAGAAATATTTTATAATAGCACTCTGTATTCTGTGGGACACAGGGGACAGTTACATAGGGAGGACAAAATTGATATCTCCAGGAATTATGAAATCCATGACTTTAGATTGACAGCAGTGCCTGAATTCTTATTAATGATTGCAAGTTACAATCTTACCATCATGGGTTTCACCTGAAGTGTTGATATGGGTGGACCTAAGAAGCACTGTGTTTTAGTGCAAGTATCTATGTCCACAAAAATTATCGTTTAAAATTATTTGTGTTCATGACAGAGATGTGTGTAATGAAGTAATCTAGAAATAATTTTTTTCGTTGAAGTTTTTAAAAATATATTTTTCCTACGCAGACCAATAAAAGCAGCCTTGGGATAAGGGTGATTCAAAGGAAAAAACTGTGGAAGAAGCCATGATGTGGCAGTTCTGTTATCTTTGGAATGCAAATGGCACCTAGAGTGTGCCTGGAGCTCTGGGCTTTGCAGTTTTCAATACACTAACCTTAGGAAGAACCCTAACCCAAGGTGAGGGATTAAAATGTGCTTGGGGGTAAGGCTGGTGCCAAGCAGAAGTTTGGGGAGGGAGCCATATGGTGGCACTTCTACCGGGGGATAGAACATAATTAAATAAAGGTAGTATAGAAAGTAAACTTACCCCCTAAAGAATTGCAGCTGAGCCAATTATTAAGAATTAGGGGTAGGCCTGATGTCAACAGGCCACAGCTGTAGCCAATAAGGAGAGCATAACAAAAGAGTAGATGGGTTGGTTGAGGGAAACTGTAGTCAGTTGGCTACAAGAGGATAAAGAAGAGTCAGTGCCTAGAGGAACTCCCTTCAAGAAACATCAGGGAGGTACAAAACTCTAGCAAAAAGGAAAACTTGCAATGTAATGACAATAGAACTCTTGCACTATAATGTCAACAGTTCTGCATTGCTCTTGGCACACTTTTTGTAGCTGCAGAATACCTGGGTCTCTGGGATTAGGGGTACTTAAAATTATACCCTAGGCTGAACCCTAACACTAGGCAGAGCAGTTAAAGATGCCTATGCTTAAGTGTGGTTGAAGGATAAAAGCTGTGGAGGAAGCCATGTTGTGGGAGTTCTGTGTTGCCCTTGGCATGCCTTTTGCAGCTGCAGTATGTCTGGAGCCCTGGGCTCTCACGTTTTAAAAACCCTAACCCTAGGTGGATCCCAAACTATAGGCAAGACACAAGAGCTACTTTTGTTAATTCTGGTTGAATGGTAAAAAAAAGTGGAAGCACCATATTATGGCAGTTCTGTATTTCCCTTGGGATGTCTTTTGCCCCTGCAATCTGCCTGGAGCCCTAGGCTTTGTGGTTTAAAACACTAACCATAGGCCTAACCCTAACACTAACCCTGGGCAGGTAAATCAGCCTTGGGTTAGGGATGGTCCCAAGGAAAAAGCTGAGGATGCAGCCATGTTGCAGCAGTGTTGCTCTCCCCTTGGGATTCCTTTTGCAGCTGCAGTGTGCCTGGAGCTCAGGGCTTTCTGGTTTAAAAACCCTAGGCTAAACCCTAACCCTAGGCATAGCACTTAAACCTTCCCATGGTTAAGTCTGTTTTAAGTGAGAATCATCTTCTCGAAGCTATGGTTTGGCGGTTCTGTGTTCCCCTTTGCATGCCTTTTGCAGATGCCTGGAGTCCTTTGTTTTGTTGTTTTAAATACCCTAACCCTAGGATGAATCCTAGCCCTAAGCTGAGATGTAAAAGCTGCTAACGGCTAAGTCTGGTTCAAGGGTAAATGCTGTGGTTGAGGCCATGTTGTAGCAGTTCTGTCTTACCTTTGGCATGGCTTTTGTAGCTGCAGCATTATTGTAGGCCTGGGCTTTGTGTGTGAAAATAACCTGGGTTCAAACATTACCCTTGGCTTTACTCTACCCCTATGCGGAACTGTAACTCAAGGTGGAGCAGTAAATACTGCCTTTAGTTAAGTCTGGTTCAAGGAAAAAACCTTTGTGAAGGGCCATATTTTTGCAGTTCTGTGTTCCCCTGGGCATGCCTTTTGTAGCTGCATAATGCTACTTGCTCTAGGCTTTTTTGTTTTAAAAAACGTAACCCAAGGCAGAAGCCTAACCCTTTGTGGAAATCTAATCCTTGGCCGAGCATTAAAAGCTGCCCAGGGCTAAGTCTTATCTAAGTGAGAATGATGTTGAGGAAGCCATGATGTGGCAGTTCTGTGTACCCACTGGCATTCCTTTTGCAGCTGCAGTATGCCTGTAGCCCTGGGCTTTGTGTTTTTAAACACCCTAACCCTAGGCAGAACCCTAACCCTGAGCTGAACCCTAACCATAGGCAGAGCAAGAAAATACGCCTTTGGTTAATTCTGGTTTAAGGGTAAAAGCTATGGTGGAAACAATGGTGTGGCAGTTCTGTGTTCCGCTTGGCATGCATTTTGTAGCTGCAATACACTTGGAGCCCTAGAACTTTTGGTTTTTTTAACCCTCACCATTGGCAGAATCCTTACCCTAAGCAGAGCAGTAAAAGCTGCTTTCGATAATGTGTGGTTCAAGGGTAAAAGCTGTGGAGGCAGCCATGTTGTGTGATTTCTGTGTTCCCCTTGGCCTGCTGTTTGCAGCTGCAGTATGCCCTGAGCCCTGGGCTTTGTGGTTTTAAAACCCCTAACCCTAGGCTGAACCCTAACCCTAGGCAGAGCACTAAAAGCTGCCTTTGCTTAAGTCTGGCTCAAGGGTAAAAGCTGTGGAGGAAGCCACGTTGTGTGATTTCTGTGTTCCCCTTGGCATGCCGTTAGCAGCTGCAGTATGCCCTGAGCCCTGGGCTTTGTGGTTTTAAAAACCCTAACCCTAGGCAGAACCCTAACCTTGGCGGAACCCTATCCTTCACTTTTTTAATATGTTTTGATATACTTTTTTATATCCTTTTAGATATCTTTACATTTGCAAAGCCCTTATTTTGCTTACTATTTTGAAGTAGTAGGTTTTGACTTGTTATAGTGTTCTGAGTTCAATATTGTAGAGCTTTTCCTTTAGTTGAGTTGTTGTCCTTCCTGTGTCGTGATCTTTACAGAATTCTTGATCATTAATAATTATTCCAGTTTTCCATTTTATTGTTGTTTTTGAAATGATCCTTCAGAATTAGTCAAAGTCGAGATTCCCAGGGTTTCTGGTAATTTTTCATAGTTTTGAGGGCAGGTTGTTCTGCTTAGTCTTTCAGTGGAGGTTGGCTTTTGAAAATCAGAGTGAAAGAAAGGTATGTAGAAGGGAGAGACACAAAAAAATAATTGAAATAGTGACAGTAACATCAACAAAAGATAAAAATGTAAGTAGTTCTTGCAATGCAATACTGAACACCCCAGGTCATTTTGAAGGACACAAGGTACCCATCATCCTATTAGACCCACACCAAGGTTATTCTGTAGATAAGTGTCTGTAAAAGACTCTCAGAAGGTAGGATAGAGCTGTTTGGATCCAGTGTCTTCCCATATCTCCAGCTACTGCAGGAAAGAAACTTGTTTTACTTTTGGGACGGCAGCAGACTTCCCACCAGTGCGCGGGGGCGTGAACGGCCCTGGAATCCGGCTATCTGGTGAGGGGCGAAGGCCAGGGCCCCTGCGCATCAGAAAACAGCCCCCCTCGGCGGCTTTGGCCTCGGGCTGAGCTGGGGGGATAGCTCGGAGCAGCGCGGTGAGAGACGAATCAGGAGGCGACCACTTGCTGGGGGTAAACTGTCGGTTTATTACAGAAGAACCAACAAAGAGGGGAAAACACCCAGCAAATGGCCCCGAACAAGGGGCAGGAGAGGGTTTTAAGGGAAAAGGGGGGAAGAAGGCAGGGAAACCCGGCTATCCAATAGAAATACATATTTGGAGGTACGAAACATAACTGATACACTAAAGTAACCAACTGTTATAAATCATAGGAGGGGCTCCGGGGCTACAGCCAACCATACCTCCCAGAGAAAGGAAAATTCTTGAAACCTGGGAGGAGAGAAAGAGTGATTGACTGACCCCAAGGAGGAAACAACTTTCACTTTATAAGAGAAACCAAGGGAGGAGCAGTTTCATTTCCATAGCAACATAACTGGCAGGGTAGCAGCAGGAAGTAATACAGAAAATGGGGGGAGCAAACTAACGAACTTAAGAACACACCACAGCACACCAGCTCAGTACTAAGCCTTTCTTCAGGAGATTTCAGCGTCAATGAAAACACTTCTGTGGAAATGCTCACTCTGCTCTGGTTTTCTTTGGGAAAGACTGAGGGATAAATCTGCACCACATTAGGTTTTCAGGTTCAGGTAAAGAGACACTCTGTCCACAACCAAGGATGCCTTGGTGTGTGAATTGACACAAGCAGGCAGCCAGAGCAACCACAAAACCACAGCTGAAATGCAAAGAGTAAATTAGCTTAGCTAATTACCTTGCTAGGCAGAGGATTCCAAAACCACACCCAGCTTACTCAGTGCTAGCGAGCAGCAGGCCTGATGTTTGCACCAATTTATCACAGGCCTGTGCACATGGAGTTTGCTACCATGCTGAGATCCCGGTGCTATTTATGACCTCTGAGCTTTGATCTTCTCTCTCCCAAAAACAGGCAACTCAAGATTTTCCATCAGAGTGCCTCCAAGTCTCCCAAAACACTTACATTATCTCTTCGCAGAAATTCTGCTTACCAAAACAGAGGATAAACAGCAGTAGGCATAATATGAGTTTCCAGACCTTGGCATTCCCAGCTGCAAGGTTACTTGAGTGAATCTACCATCCTCCTTGCTATACTTTTGCTTTTAGCTCTTTCCTCCAAACACCCCTATTTGCCACAAGTTCAACATTCTGGTGGGGATCAAGAGCGGGAGCTCATGTCTAGGAAGAATAGATGGTATAATTTCTCTCAGATTTCACATTTCACCTACCACATTTCCTGTTGCTGTGGCTGGCTTTTAAGATGCTTCAAATTTTATTTGAGCTAAATTATACTTTTCAACCTTTTTGCGACCTGCTGGTTTTGTGTTCCTGTTCTACAGCATTTTTCAGTATTACTAAAATTGGTCAGAGACTTTTGAAAGCCATTTTGATTTTTTTTCTTCAATATAATTAATGACAAAACTGTATTTTTGGACATTTTATAAAATTTTATATATAAAACATTTTAGTATGTTTTATATAGGAGTAGAGAACAATTAAACCCTTCAGGAAATGTTTAGAAGCTAAATAAGATAAATCTTTTATCATATAACTCCCGAAGACCTAATTCATTTGGGCTACATCCTTCACACAAAACCTTCTGTTTCAAATTCAGCTTTTCTTCATCAGTAATAATTAGGCAATAACTACACTTAAGAATACTCTAGACGATCAAAAGGGCTTTGGTATTTCTGACAGCACTGAGAGATTAAAGACACTAGTGGTCTAAAGCAGGAACCTTCATTTGAGCTGTTAATAAAGCTATCTTTAGGCTGTCCATTTGTGATATTGCTGTGCTCCTTCTTACCTCATTACCAAGGTATCAGACTGCTTCAAAACCTACATACATTTATTCAGTTTCCATGGTTGTGAGGTAGGAAGCTCAGTGGAGCAATTAAAAGAGGCTGAAACTGCTGTGTTAAAGATTTGTAGGCAGCTAAAGATGAAGATGAGTGTCTAGTGGGATTTTGAAAACGATTTATGGGTTAGGATTACACAGCACCTTGTGTCTGAAACACTAGATGTCTAGCTGTTACTTTAGGTGCTCTTCTCCAAAAGCAACTTGAAAGCACACTGTTTATTCAAGTTTTTAAAGTGGATACAACTTTTCTTCTCTTTCTCTGATCTTTTCTCCTTTTTTGCTTTAGTTTGCCTTTCCTCATACTGCTTTCCCTTCCAGAAGTAGTCTTATTTCTCCTCTCTTTGTTTCCTACTCTAACCATTATTTCAGGGACAATAGCCCAACAAATTGCTCCTCAGCAGCTGCAGTTCAATAAATTCTCTTCTGAGTGGTCTTTGATGGGGCAAATAATCATGAGGCCTGTATCAGTGGTGTTGAGTCCTTGTGAGTTTCTTACCCTGCATAAGCCTGAGCTAGATCCAATACTGGATGGTTTAGAACAATCTCATTCCTAAACCTGAGGCTTCAGATACGAAGTATTTGGTGTCAGGCATCAGTAGGATCCCTGAAATTGTTTGAAAATTGCTTAGTTCATTCATATTTCTAGTTATATTTTCCATGTATGTTTGCTTCAGGAAAATGCTGTTGTACATAATCATACAGGTAAAAATAAAGAGTAAAAATAATGCAAATATTCAAACAATATCAAGATGCAGGTAGTCATTTTGTGGTTTTTTTAACCTGTTTCATTGTAATATTTCTATCAGCTTTTTTCTGTTATATACAATTTTCCTTTTCCCCTATGTAGGTGAAGTTAAAATATCTTTCTATCCTTGTCTGCCTGCTTGCAAGTGGATGGTGCTTGATACTGACTTAATTTAGGTGATAGTCAAATTAGTAATGCCGTTGTGAATTCTCTAATCAGCTCATGGTGCTTGTGAACCAAATAAGTGATCACAGTCATTAAATTAGTATTAATTTAAGAAAACTAATGACAAGTTCTGAAAGTAAAAATGCAGGCTCAAATCCTGTGAACAAGGTGCTGATTAGCCAGTAAAATGAGCTCACAGTTCTCTAAGAAAAACCTATACAAATTGCTATTACAAGTACTAAATGACAAACTTATTATTTCTGGAATCAAAATAAATGAAAGTAAAATGTAAAGTATTCACTTTTCTGCAGTATTACTGATATATATATATATACACCTCATAAACTGTTCTTATACTGAGAGAAAATTTATCATTAATTATACATTATACACACACAAAAGTAGCCTTGTTTAGAGAAATTCTCATAAGGCTGCAAAAACAAAAGCTCAAAGGTAAGGAGAAGCTTAATCAAGATTGCTGTGCAACACTCTCTCTTTTTTAATAATATAAGTGTAATAATTGGAATGCATTAGAGAATTCTATTGCATTATAACTCTAAATTTTGGCAGTTGGGTAATAATAACAAGAAAACAGTGGTAAGAAATTATACAATTAGGGCAAAAATTCTGCTGTAAAGAATTATTTCTTGTGAGTAGATGCTTGCTTTTTTGGTTTTTTTTTTCTAATATTTGTTCTTCTAGAATTTAACAGCCAAACAAACTCTAATATTATAGAATTGTACAGTGAAAAATTTGGGCCCCACTTGAGGCTGAAGAATACCACTAATAAATGCACTCTATGCTGGAGGAATTATCTTTAAGATGTTCCTATTTGTACATATGTCTAAATAGTCTTTGCATTGCCAAGAATAGAAAATCCTTTGCACGAATGTCAGTTTGATCAATATTTTTACTCACATCTTTCCTCTAAAAAAAATCCTTAAAAAGAAGAAGGCTGATGTTATCAAATTGGTTTCAAAGGTAATCAGAAGGGGGAAGACAGGTTTCTCCCTGCAAGTAATTTTTCTTTTTGCCTTTGAGAAATATATAAATGTGATCTTGGAAAAGTAAAGGTTTAGTTGTTCCAAAAATGTCTTCAGTTAGGTAAAAGGCTGTTAAATTTATTATTAGGAATTTTACATCATGTCATATCACCATTGGTTGCACTGATGTTTGTTATGGTAAAAGAAAAGTCTCGTCCCATTACTGACTATCAAATCATATTAACAAATACCAGCTATCTTAACATAGTGCAAGACTAATAAGATATGATAGAAAATTGTTTTGATAAGACTTTCAAATTGTATTAGGCAAGTAATACCATTGCTTCATGTTTTCTTTGCACTGAAAACCGCCACTCAGTATTCATTTTTTGCTACATTTTTCTATTGGATGGGAAAATAATCTTGAAAGACTAGTAATAATTTGGCTAGCAAGCAAGCACTCCCTTAGGATAATGTGATCTATATACCCACAAACAGATGAGTTGAAGGTAAGAGAACTTGATTATTTCAAAGTCCAGTCTCTAATATTTTATGTTCAAAACTATGCTTTGGACACAAAGTTCCCTTTTCTCAGCTGAGTAAAATCTGATGTCTCGGAACCAATTTTTCAAAAGATATGACACCAGCTAAGAAGAAAAAACATGCCAGAGAAGGATCTGTTCTAAATCTTCCTAATTCTGTCCAACCTTCTGAGACATGTACCAGAGCAGAGTGTACAATTCAAGTGCACCATTAAATTTCAGCATTGAAATATTATTATTATATCACTTTTGACACTGCCTCTCATAGCATCCTTGAATAACTCAGTAAGTGGGGGTTAGAGGAGTGGAGAGTGAGGTGGATTGAGGAATATCCCAGGGAATCATAATCATTGACACAGGGTCTAGTTAGAGGTCACTAATGGTGTTCTCCAAGGTTCAAAACTGGGCCCAGCATTGTTTAACTTGTTGATCAATGACCTGGATGAAGGACGAGATGCCTCCTCAACAGGTTCAGTGGCATCACAAAGCTGTGACGAGTGGCTGATACCCCAGAGTGCTGAGCAGCCCTTCAGAAGGATCTCAACAGGTTGGAAGATGAGCAAAAAAGAACTGCCTAAAATTAATCAAAGGCAGATGCAGAGTCCTGAACCTGGGCAGAGTTAACCTCATGTACACCAGTACAGCCTGGTGGCAACCTCCTGGAATGTAACTCTGCATAGAAGGACCTGAGAGTCCTGGTGGACAACAAGTATTCATGAGCCAGCAGTGTCCTTGTTACTAAGAAGGCCAATGGGATCCTGGGGGACATTAGAAAGAACACTGCTAGCAAGGAGGTGATCCCACCCCTCTACTTGGCCCTGGTAAGGCCACATCTGGAATGCTGTGTGCATTTCTGGGCTTCTTAGTACAAGAGAGATATGGAGCTCCTGGAGCAGATCCAGCAGAGAGCAACAAGGTTGATTGAGGGATGGGATCTTCTCTCTTATCTCTGAGTGAACAGGCCTGTCTAGTGTGGAGAAGAGATGATTGAGAGGGGACCTGGTCTCTATCAGTATCTGAAGGGAGCATGCCAAGAAGATGAAGTCAGGCTGTGCTTGGTGGTTCTCCACAATAGGATGGGGCAGTGAGCCTGAATCACAAGAAGCTCCACCTGAGTATGAAGAAGAACTTCTTTACTATGTGTGTACTGTGCTGAGACAGATTCTCAGAGAGGTTGTGGAGTCTTCCTCACTGAAGATATTGAAGAACCAGCTGGACAGAATCCTATACCATGAGATCTGGGTCTAATGATAAATTCTCGTCTCTACTCTTGAATTGTGTTCCTTTTGGTTAATTTTAAGATTTTGAGCTCATCGGGTTAAATATATGCTGAATAGCTTGTGAAAAATTGAGTCATGGGTGAAAGATGGAAAAGTTAGGTATTCCACCATGCTGTCTTCCAAACACATGTATGTGCTGGCAGACTTGATCTGAGTAGGGCACCCTCACCTATTGGATCACGCAAAGTGCTTGAAGATTTTTGCCGTTGACATTTTTAGCAGGAGCTCATTCATGACACTGCATGTATTCTGTGGAATCAGGATACCGGGAAGAGTAAATGAACAGCATCTCAAACACTTCATAACAGCAACGTGGATATGGCTGTACTTAGTAGTGTACTGATAACTTTTTAGGATGAATTGAATTCAGTATTGTAGTTATGACTAATTATGTGTAGTGCGCACTGTTCTTCGTTCCTTTTTGGGTTCTTCCTTAATTCATTCTGTTTTAAACAGAAGGAATTAGTCATTCCTATAAAAACATTAGATTGAGCATTTTGAGTTTGAGACTTTAAGCCTGCAAGCATTTACAGCATTGTCTGTCATGCCTTTTAGATACTTATCCTGTACATAAGATATTTTTCATCTTCAAATTTTTGGTTATGTTATTAAAAGCTATTATTGTAGTTGGAAAATCACAGAGTGAAAGAATGCATTTTCTACTGATTTCTTTGGAAGCCAGGAAATGCCATATGCATTTCTGAATGGTGACAAGACATGAAACGAATGTATTTGAATAATTATCTAAATGTTTTTTAAAAAATATGAGAGATAATGCCTGTATGTTTATTAACTGTGCAATGATGTATCTTTTTGATTAAGGGTGTTTGCTACTTCATACAGTTGCCATTACAGTGTTAAGAAATGTAAGTTAATTTTCCACAGTTAAAGGCTCATAAAACCACACAACTTGTTGTTTGATTTCTTGCCCTGTTCCTTCCTGAGTGATCATCTCATTAAGTTTATTTCTGCAACTTGTAGTCATAAAGTTATTCTTAGTTCTAAATTTTCCTCCAAAGCTGCCACTGCAATAACTTTTGAACATTTCTCATCTATCAAATTGATTATAGAAGTAGGATGGTAAAGAGATACATAGTTTTGCTAGTTCCTTGTTGGATTTAGGTCATTTCTCCTGTTTATTTTGACTTTGACAGCTGTTTATTTAGTGTTCTTAAAGCTCATTCATCATGCATTTGCTGCCTACTAGGGTGTGAACTAGTTTTGGGACCGCCAATCAAAACTTGGCTATTTTAAGTGCATGATGCTGAATAAATAGATTGAAAGAAATATCATGTAACTTCTAGCTATATCTGTTTACACTTTCAGGGTTTTTTTTTTTTTTGCTGCTATTTACATATTTCTGTAGAAGGGAAAGAAGTTAAAATTACCAACAACAACAACCACAACAACCAGAAATAAAAAGAAATTGTATTTAATGATTAATCTCTTCAAGTACTCAATTTTGGCACCAACTCGGCTGAATTGCTTGAATTTTACTGTAAAATTACTGTAAATTAAAAATATTCATTAATAGTCAAATAAAAAACTGCTCATTATCCTCCACTAAGATTCAGGATCTGCCTCTTAATTGAAGAAGTTACCTGTGGAAGTTTTAACTATAAAATCCTATTTTGTACACTTCTAAATTGCATTTACACTTTGTTGCTGATAAATTTCTCAAAATAGCTGCTTTTTTTGCATGCAAGCAATCAGGCATGTTTTGCCAGTACATAAAGTGTTTATAGGATTCTGGTGTGTTGCTCAATAATGTTCAGACAAATATTAGACTTCCTGGTCAATCAAACCAATTAACTGCTGCTACTGGGCTGTATAGCTACAAAATTAAATTTAAAAATTTAGTTTCCTCTTACACTGTTGGACTGAAATTACCAGAATATTTATAGTGCTTCTGCAAACACTCATGTCTCTTATTTGAAGAGAACTAGATGGTAAAAAATTCTTTACCTCTCAGGAATACTATCTTCCCTATTATGAGAAGAAGAATAATTAAAACAATTTTATTTTGATCATATGAGCAATGAAAGATGTGGGTGCTGAATGCTGAGAAGGGAGGATAGTAATTTTCCTCAGTATTCTGGCTTCATCCTTGCAGCCCAGTACTAGTGCGCAGTTATCTCTTATCATGCTTGGCTAAGTGATAACACGCTGTCCCAAGGGAAACCCAGGTCCTTATCTACAGGGCTTATTTTTATCCACGCTGTTCCTAGCTTATACTGAAGCACTGTTCTTGATACCTCAGGTGCTAAACATTGAATTTCTTTTTTCTGGCCCTCATGAAAATTTTGTAAGTCCAATTGTACATCTGAGTGTTTTCTGTTGTTTTACTTCAGCTTGCCGAGGGGACATTTTGGTCCATCACCCTGACACTTATGTTGTCTTTAAATGGCATTGTCCCTCCAGTGTTTGAGGAACATTTTTTTGAGGCTTTATGTCCTAACTTGAGGCATTATTTCCACTCTTTTAGTGATTTTCTTTTTTCCTAATATCTAATCTGAGGCCTCTCTGGTGCAATTTAAGGCCCAGGGTTAAAAGTCCATCTGGACTTTTTCCTGTGAACCTCTACTTTTTCAGTATGATCTGTTTTTCACTAACCAGTACACATCTCTGTAGCTTCACGACAAGGATGTTATGGGTAGAGCACATCAAAACCTTGCCTATCACTCAGCCTTTTCTGCCCCAGCTCTTTGCAAACTGTATGATGCCATGACACTCAAATAAGTTGTCAGAGAGCTGTCCCGAGCATGTGTAGCCAGACCCCTCAGGGGAGGGACAGACAGAGACTGTGGGTGCATGCACTTGCAGCTCTAGTGTTCAGAATTGGGTTTTTCTGGAACAAGCTGGGGTCTTCTGAAGGCTAAGGAAGAACATCATGCCCTATATATGAACTGGGGAAAGCTGGCCAGAAGGGACCATTCATTGTTCATATCCCGACAGGACTTCAGTCAGCAGGTGATGAGCAATTTTATTGTCTCTCACTTCTTTCTGCTGGGTTTTATTCCTCGTTCCTTTTAATTAATAATAATAATAATAATAGCAATTATAATAATTTGCACTAATAATGATCTATTATATTATTAGTCAATTATTTATTAGTAGTTTATTTAGTTTTAACTGTTAAATTATTCTTAACTCATGTGGTTTACCTTTTCTTTCTCATTCTTCCCACAGGGGAAATATCTGACACTGTTTGAAAAATGGGGTGGAACTGCATTTAGACATCTAATTAAACAGGGCTGGTGACAACAGTAAAGAATTGAGGGCAACAATGAAGGTAAAAGCTCAGTGAAAGCAAACTATTCCTATTGCATTTTCCTGAGGGCAGAAATTAAGATCTGTTTGTCATCTGATACTGTAGCCTAAAAGTGCTGTCAGGTATGACCATATCCCCAGGTGCCACATTCAGACACCTCTTGAACGCTTCCAGAGGTGACTCCACCACCTCCCTGGATGACTTATTCCAATGCCAGACGTGCCTGATTGCTTGCATGCAGAAGGCTGATCTAGAACAAAGCTAAATAATAAAGTAGGTGCTCATTAAAAGGCCTCAATGAATACACCTTGGGTGGTACAAGAGCCCAGCCAGGGCTACACCCAGGATGAACCCAAAGTGGTCACAAAATGGATAATCAGTCACGAGGTCTCACACTTTCATAAGCTTTGGTCTACTGGCAGACCGGAGCCAACTGCCCAATCACAGCTCCAGGGTATGAAGTTCCGTCCTACCTGACTTTCTCTCTTCAATTCACTGCTGTCCACACTCTCTGGGCCTGGAGCTTTCAAAACTGTCCTTGGGCAGGAAAAGGATTGTTTTGTCTACCCACCCTGTGAAGAGAACTTGTCAACCCCCTATATGAAGCTCAGAGCTACACACCAAAGCAGCACAGCATCTGAAAAACATAAAAGCCAAAACTTAAGGCATAATTTCCACTCTTTTAGTGATTTTCTTTTTTCCTAATATCTAATCTGAACCTTCTCTGGTGCAATTTAAGGCCCTTCAAGAGAAAGGGCCTTAAGCACTTCAAGAGAATCTCTCACTAGTGTATAAATTGCGTTCATGTCTCAAAAAAGACCCCAAAACTTGAGTTGTCATTGCGGTTGAGGTCTTGATAACTTAAGTCCTTGGAGTTTTGCCTCATCTGTCTGGATTCCTATCTTGCCAAGTAAGACAGTTACTACTTAAGACTCTCATCCCATAAGAAGGTCAAGATAACCAACTAGAATATTTATTAAGAGCAAAGGGTGAAGTTCTCTGCTGGTTTAGCACATCTGAATGCTGAAAGCTACAAAAATGCCTATCTGCATGCATTCTCTTGCAGTATTGATGTAGGATTGTTAGATAAAATTTAGGAGAGGCAATATTAAATGATCTAATTCCACAATTATTTATTGTTGTGGGATATCCCTGACAGCAGACTGGGAATATATGGGAATAATAAAGGGACAAGATGCACATACATGCGCACAACCCCTGAGTTATTTTTTGTGATATATTTTACTGTAATTTACATCGGGGCCATCACAATGATAATCTGTAACACACAATGTGCTGCTGGTGAAGCCCATGCCCAGAGGCTGCATTGATAGTCTTTGTTGCTCACTCACCTTGCTAATGTGAAAATGAGAACTGTGGGGTGAATCCTAATAGCTTCTGTCAGGCCTCTTAGGATGAGTGCTTGTATGACTGCATTGGCTCCTCATTTATCCTTGCTATCACTCCCTATTCATTTCTCTCTTGCCTTTGAAGGTGAAATCCCTTATTCTCTTTCATCTGAGTTGACAGTAGCACCAAAGCTTTCTCTCCTGTGTTACAAAATTCTTCTTTCTATAGCATGGAGAGATTTCATCAGGAAATATATAAACCAAAACAAAACTGTGTTTTTGTGTAGGAATGCCATTAACACACAGTTAATTGCATAGTCAGTTTTTCAGACTGATAAGATATTTAATCCTTTGGGTTTTTCTGCTGATATGGCATGGACATAACTGTTTGCAGTGTTCAGTTTATATGGAAAATTTACAAAGTAAAAGAAATTACTTCCAATTGATGGATTCTTATTCATTCAAAGCTAAAAATATATTGATAACTGTGTTATCTTTTTTAAGTGTTCAGACTTTACACATTTTTAAGCACTGCCTTATTTCTAGGAAGACCTATGGCATACCTAGCAGCTTATAGGATACAGATGATCAGATTTAATGAAAAGCGGAGTTCCATTTTTGCCCTTTGGTTCTCTGAATCAATGCACTCTGTGAGGAATTACATTTCTGAGACACATAGTCTTCTGCTTGTGAACCTTGTAAAACTGGCTCTTTGATTCATGAAAACTACAATATACACCCTTCCCAAATTTTGTTACACATCTTTCAGCTTGGCTGAAAATTGCTTGCTGAGTTTCTATGTTGCTCTTTGCAGCACACAGCTAGGCCAAAAATTACTTGACCTACCAGTAATGCCTTATAACCTCTGATAATGATAGAGAGAAGATGAAAATATGACTTTGTTGCTGCGCTAAGTTTATTTGTAATTACTTTGTCTCTCTACAGAGGCCTGCATCTAATGCAGTCAGTAAATGAGACTTTTTACAAAGGAAAATATAAATTAAAAAATAAACAAATTTTTCATTTTAAGGTTTCTACAAAGTGAGTAATATGAACATATTTTTGATATACAATATAAGAATTCAATGCAATACCACCCCACTTAAAAAAAAAAATTCCTAAGAGTTTTTTTACCACAATCAAGAAAGATATGGAAAATCTCTATCAAAATAATTCTGTTTGTGATGATTCCTCTGATAAACTAAAGGCATTTTTATTCAGGATATAAGCATAGTCAAAGACTTCAAGTTCATGTTAACAAATTACTGTCCAAGTTGCAACAAGTACAAATGTCCAAATTACTACATTTACCACCAACAATGGTGGCAGACATTCTTACAGCAGTCACATTTTTCAGTCCATTGATCTATTCCTACAGAAAAGGAAAGAATGCCCATACTGACACACACGGTGGATCAAGAAGAGTACAAAGACAATTCTTCTGCATTCGTTGAGATTCACAGTTCTTCAAAAAGCAGAAGAGTGAAACTATGAATTGAGCTAAAAAGTCCGAATTTCCCTACTCCAACACTTCAAACTCGATTTCTGTGGCAGTTAAAATAGTTTGTTGTTTATATATTTCTCTCTTGTTGCAGTTGATGGATGTTCATCAAACTTTTGTGCATAAAAATGCAGCAGTGCTTAGAAGCAGGGACAGAAAGTTTATACCTTGACTTTAACCATGAAAATAACCAGAATATATTACGAAAATCATAAATTTTAACTTCAAAACCAGCAGAAATTCTGACCATAAGAATAACAGTAATAAAATATATTTTTTAATCTTTGTATAAAACAATATTAGAATAGGGATGCCCTTCAGTTAATAATATTGTGACTGCAGGTGCTGTCACGGACAGAATGGGAGCTTCAGAGAAATTTATTAGCGAAACCCTCCAGATAAGTCACAAGGTGAAGAAAAACCTCCCTTGCTTTCCAAACTTCTCAGAGAGGAGTCTATGTGTGGCTGGATCCAATCTTAGTTCCAGACTTAGTTAGTGGTTTATGTTTAAAAGATTATAGTGGTGCAATTGAACCTTTTAACAACTTTGTCCCAGAGGATAATCAAATATAATTATATGAATACAATTATTTATTTATTTAAATTCATTACCATAGTGACAATGTTTAGATGAAAGACCTTTTTAAGAATTATTTACTAAACAGTATGGATAGTTGTAACTGCTAGCACAATGCAATACTTTTCAAGCAATATTGCAGCAAATATATGAAAGAAATTATATTGAAGCAATTATATCAAAGCTACCAAAACAATTAATAAATAGCGATTGATACTACTCACCTAGGTTAACAACTGTGGATAAACCTCTTTTGCTTGACCTCGAGAAGTAACCCTGAGGACTGTCCCCACTCAACAGAATTATTTTCACACTCATTTGAGAGGTATGCTGGAAGTCCTCATCATGAAACTGTGGTGTTTTATAGTATAGTGTTTGAATGGCAGGCATATACACTTCAGGATTATGTGTTGTGAGGCTTATACAGTAAAATATGCTGAAAAAATTATCAGCTATGGCTACTTCTGCTCTACATTTCCGACTCTCACTTCATATCAGGGACTGCACATCCCTTCTGGTTCCAGCCTCCGCCAGGGAGATCTGCCTTGCACATCCTGTAGGTGGGTCTGATGCTTTGGTCAAACTGATCCTACCATTCTTCAACACTAAAACAAGCGATCATTTTTTGCCATCTTATCACTGGTCAGCAGACCCTCCTTGCTCAGGACATCATTGAAAAGTTGTAAACAAGATAGAGTCTGGGCTGCTTAGGCAGAGTGTCCTGCAACAAGATACTCGTCCATTTATACAGTTAGAAATCACAGAAATCATAGAATTACAGAATTTGAGTTGCCTTGAGTTGGATGGGACTTAAAGATCATCTAGTTCCAACCTGTCTGCTATGGGGAGCAATGAATAATTTAATTCTGTTTTCAATCAGAGTAACTGCCATATGAATACAACTAAAAGGGTATCCCTAATGTATTTAGTCACAAAATTGTTCGAAAAGTTAGAGGTAGGTAAAACCTATTACAATATTTTAAAAAATTTATTGCTACAGCAGGATTTTTTTTCCTGCTAGAATTGTATTTTTAGTAGAGTGAAGGATTAAAAGTCTTCCTTATTTCATACATATCAGCAAGCACTATCTGGAAATAGCATTTGTTTTTCAGATTAAACATTTTTTTCCTTCAATTTATCTTCTAATTGTTCTTTGGAAGAGGTATGTTTGTCTTTGTGTATGTTAATCATTTATTCTCTGTTCAGGGTGTCAGATTATAGCTATGTTTCTCTTTTGCCTTTGCTTAAAACCCCAACACATTTAGGCTGAGTTTCTTAGAGGAGCTTTTGAAAGATAGAGGTACATATCCACCTATCTTCAGAAGATTAATGAGATTTGGGCAAAAAGCATCTAGTCTTCATTCTCTACTTTTGAGGTAAAGTACTTTCAGCACATTTAATCCATATTAAAATTTCTCGCTGGACTAATTATCTTTCAGCATCATGCAATATGCAATTACAATGACATTTCATGTTCATATGAATCATAATTATCTTCCTATCTATTATTTTCCTATGACTATGTGCTTTTACATATACTTTTCATCATTGGAAAGGATGATTTTAACTGTTATATGTGCATTTTAATACTGTATCAGTATATCCATTAACAGATAGTTATAATTATTCCCACACAGAAATAATTGCATTGATGCATTTTTAAATATTTTCTCAGAAGAAAAATCACATCTCTTTTACCAGATGAACCTTAATATGAACATACGCATTTGATTTACCTCTCCAGAGTAAGTTTCTCAAACAACATTGATTTTTCCCTTCATTGCAGTGTAGTATTGGTTGCCTACTACTAACTGCCTTTGCTTCTACATATTCACATACCTATTGAGAAACTTCTGATTTAATGCCAGTCCTTCTGCCATAATTTCTGGAAGTCAGGTCAGGCTTCACAGGAAGTTACAGAGCCATGGCCAGTGTTGAGTGGAATAACAAGAAAAGCGGTTTTAAGTTTGTTAATATCAAGAGGGGATCTAGAGAAGACATTGGACCAATACTTGTTGAAGATGGTCATATGACAAATATGTATGGAGAAAATGTAGAGACCTTTAATGCGGGTTTGATCCGTTTGGTTTTTTTTTTTCCAATCTTTATAATACCAGTAGAACTTGAGCCACCTCATCCTGGATTCAGTTAATGGGAATGGTTCAAACCTGTGTCAGAAGAGGTTTAGACTCGGTACCAGGAATTATTTTTCTACCCACAGAGTGGATAAACCCTGAAACAGACTTCCCAGAGAGATGGCCAATGTTCAAACCTGTCAATGTTTAAGAAGTATTTGGACAATGTCCTTAACAGCATGTTTAAACTGTTGGTCAGCCCTGAACTGGTCAGGCCATTGGACAGGATGATTATTATAGTTCTTTTTCAATTGAAATATTCTAGTCTATTCCCTAAATAAACTGTTTATGACTCAGTTCCATTCCTCACATTTACACAGGATTTTGTGGATAGTATTTCATAAGAAAAAATCATTGTAAAATTCTCATATTCTCACTATGGTTATTAAAGTTATATTCCTTAAGCCACTGTTATCACTTTCTAGACACCATTCATCATTCACAAGCAGTATATAAAACAGATGTATTATTTCAAATATGTACTCCAAAACTATCTTCTAATAATTCCCATAGTATTTTGTCAGTTCTCAATGTCTGCTCTACTTAAACAATTCTTTGAACTACTTGTCTGGGATGCAATCTTCCTCATTTCTCAAAAAAGCATATTCTGCAGTTTGAGAGTCATTGATCTCATTATTTTGAAGCTTAATATCCTTGAAGATGTCTCAGCATATATCAGGAGCAATTCTTTGAGTTGCAAAGTTATCTCCCTGAAAACGGTCTATATAACCCTGGAAGATAGCTGACCCTGTGTGATAAATGCTGTGTGCAGTCACTGTGTCTTGGCTGGTTCATTTTCTCTTATCACTAGTCTCTCTAGCCTTCTGATATCCTCTGTCATCTGTGAATGCTTTTAAAGCTTTTTGCAGTGTTTTACTTGAGGAGAGAAAAGGATGATACTACACAGGTATTTTAGGAAAAAGAAATCTGGAAAAGGATCTACAGTAGGCAAGGATTTAACATGTAGACAGAGCAGGAGCAGATGATCTATTAGCTCTTCTGTCAAGTCATAACGTTTTTAGGCTTTTATCTGTCAACAAAAGTCCAGCTGCATCTGTATGCTCAGTTAATGGGAAATGTCACAGTCAGTGAGAATGAAGAAAATCTCTTCTATGATTTTGCAGAGTTTTATGAAGACAGGAAACTTAAATAGGTTGTTTTGGTTTTGGTTTCACATGGCAATCATCAGTTAGCGATGACAACATATTACTTCATGAATTTCAGGTCTTAACCTCCATATAACGTTATTCATCAAGATAACCTAAGAAGCATTACAGCTTTCCAGACAAAGAAGCAAACAAAAGAAACTTTCGTAGATAATTTCTCTACAGATTGTGAGCAGATATCTTTTGTTCTGAACCCTAACACAAAAATTATTTTGCATCCCCTGCCTTGTAGTACTTGTATTCACAGCATAAGAAAGAAGTAGAATTCAGAAGTGTGGCTTACCATTGGTAGCCTGATTTTCTTTCTTATATTGGAAGTATCTTCCCAAATAACCTGAGATGTTTTTCAGTTCCTGGAGTAAGACCAGTGGTATAAACATGAATAATAATGGGAATATTTCTAAAGAAGTCATTGCACCCCTATAGTTTACAATTCTGGGCTTTTCACTGAAGTTCTAAAGACTCTGTATGAATCATCAACTAAACTTGCTTTCAAATAAAAACATGCACTTCAGGCTTGGGAAAAAGTCTATGTCTACTACTATTAGAACTTTTGCAGAAGACTTAAGGAGGTAGAGATGTGCAGCAAGCCACAATAGCCTTACTAGATTTTGTATTGAGGCTTGAGAAACCCATGTGTTATCATGAGTCACCATAGTATAACCTTATATATAAAAGAGCATAAGAGATTGTGCTGAAATACTCACTGTTATAAAATATGGGTTGTAAATATGTGCAGCTAAGATCGCGGTAGTGGACATTAAGAGATAATGTTATTTTCTGTCAAAACAAGCTGCGTGGTTGTGTTTGTTATACCAGAGAAGCCACTGCATAAGGAAAATGACAATTCCCATGGATGGGCTCTGCATATCATGCTGTGGCTGTCTACCTGAGGTTCATCTGGTACTAAATGAAAATATCTAAAGGGATGGAAGATATACTCATTATTTCTATTTCTTTCTTTTCTATATCTTGTTAATAAAGCAATTCTATTACAGTATTTGCTGCCATGCTTTTTCTTTTGGAATCTGAAAACAGTCCTGTGCTTTTTTCCTCCTGATATGGAGGAAGATGCTGGAAGATGTCAGATGCTACCTGACATGCTGGAAGATGTCAGATAGAAAATTACTGGATAAATGATGCAACTGTTGATGTTCATGAAATCTTTCACTATTCTTGCTGTGCACACACTAACTGCCTCTTTCTTTATTTTACTGTGGCCATCAAAGTTTTCTCATGAGGGAAAAGATGCTTTTGTTTTCCAAAACTTGTGGAAGAACAGTGGCAAAAAGATAAGCTGAAATTGCAAGTTCAAATTTAGTGCCTAAGATTTTATTTAACTTGCTAAATAAAAAGCAGACAAATCTTGTCCATCTAGTCTAAAGTTCCTTTATAAATTGCAGTAAGTATGATTGTAGAATAATGGAATAATGATTAGTATTCTGTTTATGTTATAAAGCTAGAAATGTTCAGTACTTCTGTTTAAGCAAAGCTTAATACTCCATCAGACAAATTATAGTATCTTCTGCATATTGCTTGTACAGGGACTTGACTATTTCAGAATGGACTGTGATAATCTAATTAGCATATCATTAGGTGAGGTGCAGTTTTCCCAGCCCACTTTCCATTCCTTTAAATAAATTGCTAGTAGTATGGTCTCTCCTAAAACCAACTACTCCAGTGCTACTTGTTGAAGAAAGTAATGAATTATGGGACTTTTAAGTGTTGCTAAGTAAGCATTTATTTTTCCTTTCTCTTCTCACTTTTCCCAATGAAAAGCTCACTGTAGAATAATTTTGTGAGTTTGTAAAATAAATCTACATTTTGGACTTATGTCCATAGGTCCTATTTTTTTGACCTTTATTAAATAGCTCACTCTCACTTTACTAGTCAAAGGTGACGAAAAAGAAGCTAATGAGCTACACTGTCATTCTGCAGATGGAAAAATAAGAAAGAAACTAGATGAAAAGCTGCTCAAGCATTAAACATGCTAAAGCTTTTATTGTCATTCATTTAGCTCATAGCAAACAATTTGATGTAGTTTGACATGACCTGCAAATTTGTTCTTTGCTAATTCTGAACACATTATCATTATAGAACACAGACTACTTGCAAAGTCAAGTGGCTTCCAAAAACACATTTCTTACACTGAAGTAGCAATTATCTTAATTTTGACTTATTTTTTATTGTTTATTTATGTTCTGTTTTCTCATACTTACAGACCAATACATAATGTTAGAACATGTGTCACAAGAGATGTACTTTATTCTTCCCTTCAGCTACAGATACCAGAAAGCAGAATAATTCTTTCAAAATTCTAAATTTGCAATTCAGTTTTGGCTTTCCTTTTTTTTTTTTTTTTTTTTTTTTGTTAGTATGTGTTTGGGCTTTTGTGTTTTGTTGGTTTGTTCCCTCCACAAATTTATACAAAAGCAGCCTGATTAAAATTTATACCTAAAATTTGCACATGGATATTGTACTATACTGAAAACCAGTGTAAACATTTAAATGCAATCTATTGTTAATTCAAATGTGCATGAAGCTTAAACTGGAATCTTAAACCTCATAATGTCAGAAGTATCTGCTATCTTCTTCAGGTGTTCAATTTTTGTGCAATCCAAAGTAAAGACCTTACAGAAATAGAAACAGAGAGAAAAAATCTCGTTCTCAAATGTTTTCCTCTAGGATATACATTTCACTTCTCATAATATTTTGGAACTGTAAAAAAAAACCCAAACTTTAAATCTTATTGAATGTATCTTAATGTTTATTTTAATGACAGCTGTCCAGATATACGTTTAGAACTTCTCTTTTTTCACTGTGCTTTGATGTTTGTTTTCATAAATGTTGAGCAATAAAAATATAATTCCTGAAGATGTGGCCATATAATAATCAAAATGAGTGATGTCAGATATCTATAAAGATACAAAGACACGTAAGTAAATAACACTTCAGCGTCTAAAGACTCATACGCCATTGCTGTAATTTATTTTTTTTTCTACACACCCCTGACATATCATCCCCAGGTAAGGTGGACAGTGAAAAGAAAAGTCTGAAAACATGGCAAAATTGCAGGCAATTGATCATATAGCTCTCATTTAAAGCACATACAAATTTATGCAAATGTATATCAGACTGGTATGGGTAAATTCCAAGTGTCATTCTCATCAATACTTCTGACTCATTCCATTACCCAAGAAGTATGGGCTAAATCCCAACTTTATCTCTGGTTTGAAAATCTGCATTTCTTCTTGAGAGAGGATCAGATTTCCTTCCTAGCCTGTCACTCCCTTTTGCAATCCCAATGTAATATATAATGGTAGTGCAGAATAGTTTGTAAGCTAACCACAAAGGAAATTATGTCACCCAAGTCTAATTGCTCCTACAATACCGCATAATTTGTCATCCTACGATCAATCATTAAATGGTATATTACGATTAACCTTAAAACTCTCTAAGAAAGTTGTGGAAGAATGCTTAATTCCCTCATAAAATGTGGACTGAGCTACAGAATGGAGTGAAGACATAGGGGAAAGAGAATGTTAATAGTGGGAATTGCAAAGTGAACAGTGTGATTTATCTCAGCTAAAACAGCAGAGATTTGAGGAGATAAGACTGACTGCTATCCTACCTGCCGTCCCCCATCAGCCATTTTAGTGTAATGAGTGCACCAACTCTCCAGAGGAGAATTCCTCTCTTAGAGGAATTCCTCTAAGACACAGCAAACCCTGAAAATATTCATTAAAGCACTCTATCTGGAAATAAGCACAACACAAAAGACTTATCAGTTTAAGTATTGTAATGGTTCAGTCTAGAAACAGCTGAACAGTTAGAGTTTCACTAGTGAAAAAGATCATGATTAAATTAATGCTTTTGTGACTGCACATCAAACATAGATACCTATTTGTCACCTGTAAACATTGATACTGAAAGCACCTGTTACCTCAGAATTATAATCAATAACTTAATATTTCAATGTTCCTCAATGTTCAATGTAATATCCTACTCTTACAATCAGAGACAATTATTAACCTGAGATATTTTTCTGCAACAGGTAGTGTACATGACAGATTGATGTCTGACATTTTGATCACACAGCCTCTGATTTTCATTAGTGTTAGTGCCCTGTTGCTTAGATGTTCTCCATTTTGATATGTTTATACATCTCAAAGAAAATACGCCCTCACTTTTGTTATTGAAAGAAAGTGGAAGACAGATAAAAGACATTACAGCTGTTGAATCCTAGGAGTTTGGCAGAAATTGCACAGCATCTTCTGAATACTAAGATGCCAGTACAAATAACACTTCAAGGTAATTCTATTTGGAGGTCTAGGAGTGTCAGGTACTGAATATTGTAATTACACTAGCTAATGTGGATGATTAAATGAAAGTTTCTCTGGAGTAGACTTCAATAAATCTATTATGGCTTTGGTATAAGCTTTGGTATTGCCTTTCTTCTTTGGAGATGAAGATTATAGAGGGATATCATATATATATATATATATATATATATATATATATATATATATATATATATATATATATATATATATATTAGAGTAGATTACATACATTCAAGTTTAACTTGATACTTTTCCCAAGGGATACTAGGACACTTGTGGGAGGTTTTTTGTCAGGTTTTCAGAAGTGTATGTCACTTACACAGCATTTATGATCACAATAGCAACAATAGATATGCAGTTTAGAAATCTGCAGATCTGTGTCATAAAATAACATTCACTTCCACCTGCATAATTGTAGAAGCCCAGAAGATGAAGGGCTAATGTGTGTGTCTTGAACACCAATAGCTGTGGAGTCAAGCAAGGACTGCATAAGAACATGCTATGGAAACAGGCAGGAAAGAACAGGATGTGGCAGGAGAAGGGGGCCATATGGGTGTGGGGCAGCACTTTCCAGTGTCAAGTGGCCTGTCCTGGCTCCCGGAGATAAGCACAGCAAGGTACATTGCAAGATCAGGAAAGAGTTGAGTAGCAGGCAAGACTGGTAATGGAGGAAACAAGAGCACCAAAGATCCCTGAAGTCCTTCTGTCAGTTTCTAGAAAGGTCTAGAGGAATGGACAGTGCATGCTAACTCTAGCATAGCAAATGAGAACCTAAACCCTGGGACAGGGAAATCTTATCCATAAAAGGGCATCCCCACAAAGCCTGGGTGGTGACCCCCAGCACCCTGGACATCCTGTTGCTCAGATCAACACTGGACCCAGGACTGATGATCTCCTTTCCTCTTTCTCTCTCTCTCCGTCCTTTTAATATTTGTCTCCCCAAATCCCTACCCAAATCAATGGCAATCTTCAATGACGGAATTGAACTTCTTTAATGCATTGAAGACTACACTTGAAATTTATGCAACTTCTGAAGAAGCTATTTCATCATCAGAAAACATTGGATCAATTCTGGAATTTGAAGATCATAAAGCTTCAACTATAAAATAGTAAGTAACATAATGGATTTTTTTCCTGGCTCAGAAAGCTCAAAGTAGGTACTATTTATTTTGAATTGGAGTCAGATGCTGTATTACGGGTGCCTAAATGGTGTATTGCAATTCCTAGGCAGCAGAGTCTGTCCTACTTGGTAAAGTTGTAGTTCTCATAGCAGGCAGTAATGATCCTTTATACTCAGTAAGGAAAATTAGGTACCTCCAGGGAGCAATTCAAAAAACCTAGGCAAGTTATCAGTCTTTCTCTATTGGCAGCATAGAAAAATGCATTATTCTACAATGATTCAGTAATTCTGTAGCCAGAATGAAGCCTCCCCAAAAGCAAAGCACTGTGTTGGGATAATAGTGTCTGTAGTCTTTGAGGTTTATTCTGCAATATATAAAACTCAAAAAATAAAATAAGGTGAAGATAGGATTTATTCTCCAGAACATATTTTCCCCAAGTGTAGTTCTTAATACTCTCAAATAGTCTTAAAGAAATAAAGATTTAATTAATGATCCATAGCTGATTAATCCCTCAATTAAAACTGTCCCATATTGTACTCATGTAGCATGCCTCTCTGAATCTTAGGTGACACAAAGTGATTTGAAAAGATGGTGGATGAACCATTTCTTTACAGATGCACTCCACAAAGACAACACAGGGACTTGTACTTCTAAAATAAGCCTATAGCATAAACACTATATGTCATTAAATCAGGTTTAATAAACAAGATTTCATATTCAAATGTTGGAGTCCTAGTGAAGACTATAGTTAGGAGGAGTGAAAAGCAACTCTTCTGCACATACAGATTGAGTAGAAAAAAAAGAGTGCCAGTGGGATAAATTAACTACTAACCTCTCCTGGCTGGTCTCAAAGGAGGAACACCAGACCATCAAAGTCCCATCTCCACAAGTGCAGGGGAACACACAGGCAGGATGAAAGGCAAAGAAACCCTAACTACAAACTCCTGAGAGGGAACATCTGGTCCAGACTCCTCACAGGACTTTTCCAAGACCAGCAGATCCATTGCTCAGGTGTAAAACCCTCCAAAATAATGAGGGCAACACTCTGCAACACCTTTTTGGAGTAAGAGATGGTTGTTGCCCTTAGGTGTTTGACACAATATAGGTTGCAGGAGAACAGAATGTTGGTATTACATGAGTTGTTATGGGATGTGTGTGGGAGGAACCAAAGGTGGCATAATGGAGGGTTGTACATGGTTTGTGGAAAGAACTATGGTGGGCAAATTAGGAGACAAGGAAATAAAAAGGTCCAGTTACATGTCTGTAGGGTCTTTTCTGTACAATCTAGAGACATCCTGCACCAGATCACTGCAGTCTGTCCTTTCTTCTCATTAGTTTCTACTTTCAGTTATCTTTCCAGCAACAGGCTCCGAAGCCCCTGTGTTTACAAGGGATCTGACTGCTAGCCAGTGGAGTCAAAGCATTGGTCCAGATGATCTCTGTGTCCATGGCAGCAGCAACTGGAGAGACCTGAGTGAGTGAAACCTAGTGACAAGCACCAGGCTGGTTCCAGGGGTCAAAGCCACATGTCCCTGTGATGCAATACCTGGAGTGAATGAGTGAGGGCACTGGTGAAGAGCAAGCCAGGTGAGCTGGTGAGTAGGTGAGATGGCCTGGTTTCAAGAATTCTCTAAAGGTAAGAACACAAGGTTGGATGTTGCTGTTGGGGATCAGAGGAGTCCAGCCACTGATGGCTGTGGGTGCATGGGATTTTGTGTATTTGCAGATGTGGCAGGGTAAGACAGTCCACTGGGTTGCAAGTGCAGCCACTGGGCATACCAGAAACCTAAGCCTAGCTGCTGGAGGGCTCTATAATGTACATATAAACAAACATGCACAAACACATATATGGACTATTTTTTCATGCATCTATTCCAGCTGAGCAGGGTGGAGGTGCATTACTGACACTCCATACTGGCCCCTTCTCCTGCTCAGCCAGAGGGGCTGGCACTGCCTGTGTTCATGAGCGCTCTGTGTGTGCACCTGTGCTCTCTGTGCAGCCAGCCATGTATACATGTGTGTGTGCTGCACACAGAGTAAGCTGTCTACTATCAGCCTTGCTGCTGGAGAGACCAGCTCTTCTATCAGACTAGGAGGAAAAAACCCCATAAACATAGGTAGCCCAGCAGATGTAGGAGGAGCAAAAACCCCATAAACATAGGTAGCCCAGCAGATGTAGGAGGAGCAATCTCCTACATTCCCAGATGTTTCCAGATCAGATAGTCTCATTAGATCTTAATCAAGGTCAGAACTGCTTCTTCATAGTATATTTCTGCAGTGGTACCAAACTGCAAGATCCAAAATAGAGAATCTCTACCTGCAAACTAGCATGACAGTTTCTGTGAGCAATCTAACCTGGACTCTTAGCTGTTAGACAGGCAATGCAGACTAAGCAGTTTGTTGGTTCATGCTGTTTCTCTGAACTTCATGAACTCTCAGGGAAGGAATGCAGAAGTTCTCTTTCTGCTCCCTTAGTACAGCTTCAGAGATCCCCAGGAATTTAGACTCAGAATTTTGCCACCACTGCTCCACATGCCCTTTCCCCTCCCTTCTTGTGCAGACCATGTGTGTATGACTGTCCTTAACAAATATGGGGGAAAGAAATGCTGAATTTGCCATGATGGGAAAGAAGAAAAAGTGTTAAACTCACTGCAGAGCATCATTACAGTGTTTGTGCCAACTGCACAGTAATGCTATAATATGGCTGATGAGAGTGGAATTCAGAAAAAAAATAGATGAAAAATAGTCAGAGATCTCATTTAGCTAAATAGATATGCTAAAGAATTCTCTTTTCATGCAGCAGTAGGAACACTAAAATCCTTCATGTGAGGCAGAAAGAAGGGACACAAGTCCAAGCAGCTGAATTTGGGGTAGCACCCAGTCACTAGGAGTTTCCTGTTCAGACACTGGCTGTGAACAGGAGGAGGGAAATCCCAGGAAGATGAAATTGGATCCTAGGCTGTAGGTAGGGTACCGACAGCCCCAAAGCCCAGCTGGACAGGGATAGGACTGGTGATGCCCTCAGAACCCTGGCACTGGACTAATATCATGACTGCTATGATAAGTAACACATTATTAGCTAATTAATTAGTAATATAATTTATATGGTACAGAAATGAGTGAAAATGATTTTTTCGTCAAGATAAATCTGCATTTCTTCCCTATTAATTCTATTGTAATGAATAATGCAGCAGGAGAGATTTTAATTATAGAATGTCTTTAATTTGGATAGATTTCATACATTTTTTCCATCTTATTAACCCCAGCACTCTTTTCTTGATGTGGAAGGATAATTTACACTCATTCTTTTGTTTAATTGTGCCACTTACACAACAGGTGCTCTCTGTAGTAGTTCGTACCATGTGCAGATCAATGCTGTGTCCGTGTTGAACACTTCTATATTTAAATTCTTAATAATACATACTCCCTTGTTACATTAAAATGTAGGAAGTAAGAAGTCTGCCTGCAAATTTGATAGCATTTGGTCATGCAATGTTCCCCTTTTTCCAGCTCATGAATAATCTTTAATTAGATATCATTACAAGATGGACAAAATTTTAGGATTATGCCTGAGATAATGAGCACGAAACTACTTTATGTGTCTAGTCCAGAAGGACAATAGCTCCTCAAAACCTTGTGGCTTATTTTCTCAGGGTTGAAGTCAAAACAAGTCATCTGCAAATAAATTTTATTTTAGAGCAACAGAACTGTTGCGAATGCAGCATCCATTGCTCAGTGTTACCGCAGCCTTTGACCCTAATCTTCCTTTTATCCATCTTTTTGATACATCTTGCTGAAAATAGTCATCCTGCTACTCTGTGACACTAATTTGTGGTGTGAAGTTATTACTTGACTTTGGCAGTGTTTGTCTACTTTTTGTCAAGTGTGCTAACAGGAGTATGGGAGAATGTACCAGCTAAGCTGGGGCACAGTGGTCCTGACCCAAACCCTACTGTGCATCAAGGAGCCAGTGATCCCCAGAACAGCTGACCTGAATAAGTGCAGGTCTGTGCTGTGTTGTACACACTTGTGGTCTGCCAGAAGAACTTCACTGATTAATTGTAATGGGAAATCCATATGCAGCTCCCTCTTGACCCATGTCCTTTCTGCCACCTCATGTATCTTCTTATCTTGAGGGTAAGCAGCATGCTTACATAGAATGCTTCTCTGCTTGAAAATAGAAATGATGAATAGAGCTGTTTTTGCTAATGAGGAAATATGGTAAAACCTCTAAAGATAACAGTGCTGTCAAACAGCACAGAAAGGATCTGTGCAGAATGCCATGCTCTGACCACAGGCATATGCAATCCTATAAAACTTAGGGTTCTCATCGTTTGAAGGAATGTAAGATTATTTGTGTCATCCCCTTTTTCCTTCTCTTGTAATTTCTAGTAAATGGCATTTTAATCAATATCTGACAAAGCCTGATTGCTTTTCTTACTGGGATGCATAACAAGCGCTTGCATCAATGCATTACATTAAGCATTTGCTGAATGTGCAAGTCCAGTACCGGTGCCAGAGGCTGGCTCCTTGTCAGCCCCTTTCTCCAATCTGTCAAAGTCACACTGAATATGACCCTCTGGCATTCCAGCCACTCCTCACAGTTTGGTGTGCATTCTGTCCCATCATCCAGATCATTAATGTTGATGTTAAACAGGGCTGGACCCAGTATTGCCTCCTACACTGCTAGTCATTAGCCTCCAATACGATGTACCAATTGATCATAAACCATGTAGCCAATTTTCAACCCACCTTAGCATCTCTACATCATCAACTCCTCTATGGGAATCATGTCAAAAGCCTCACTGGTTTCCAGGTAGGCAATATCCTCTGTTCTCCCCTCATCTACCAAGCCAGTAATTTTTTTCACAGAAAGCAGAAAAAGTTGCCAAGCATGACTCCTCTGTGGTGAATTCATGCTTTTCACTCCTCATCACTTTCTCATCTTCCATGTTCCTCTTATATATTTATTCTGCCTTACTGCCTATTTACATGTGTCTATTAGTTATTTATTAGGCCAAAGTACATAAATTTTAAACTTTAACAGTATAGCACTGATTTTATTCTTACTTATTTTGATCATTGAGGGTACATGATAGTGCTGTTGGAAACACTGGGCCAGGACTTCCTACATTATACCGTAGCCCTGCAGTAGGCAGAGGGAAATGAGCAGTAAGAAATAGCACCTGATCAAACATTCCAGATCCGAAACATGGTTAAGGCCTTTCTCCAAACATTCCTATACATGGTCACATGAAGGTTATCCTCATATTATCTTTGAGTTATTGTGTTTACTACCAAAACTGAGCAGCACTTTTTTCTTTTTTGTCCTTTTTAATCAAGGAAAATAACCCCAGGTTTTGACTAGGCCTATTAATAAACTTAAAAAAGAGTGAAACATAAAAGATTTTACTCAAAATATACAAATAGTAATAACTGCTTTATCAACAATTTTTAGGTGAAACTAATATTTATTAGGTTAGATTCTTTAAAGTACTATCAAAGGGAAGACTATAATTCTGGTGTGTCCTATGGGAGAAATATTCTGTCATCTTTAATTCAACACTAATTTATTAATGTTCAAAGAAATTGTCACCAAGAGGTTTTAACAAAGTCAGGGTGATAATGAAAAATTAAAATAAAAGTCATTTGGAGGGAAGTCTGGTAAAGCTATTTTCTCTCCTTGAGCAGCCCATTGATTTAAAAATCAGAATGTCATAAGAACAGTCTAAGATTTTAATAGCCACAGCCACATGGTCAAGTTAATTATTAGTGGGTGCAACAACTGACAGCATACAGCAACTCTAATAGGGAAAGTTACTTCCAGGGAAGAGTAAAAAAGGGGTAGAGAGAGAGGAAAAGGAGAAAAACTGGGGAAAAGCAAGGGCAAGGGAAGATGAAGGCTCACCAGTGGCTGGCTTGGAAAAACAGTGGCAGGGTCCCAGATAAGCATCCTTTAAATGAGGTTCTCTTCAGTGAAAAAAGTGATGAGGAGGAACATGAAAGCTGTGATGATGATTTCTTTGCCTTGCCTTTAACCCCTAGAACTATATGATTTTGCCATGCTATAATTTGTTCCTGTTTGTGACGATGTTAGCACAAACATATACCAATCATGTGCAATCATTACTGATTATCTGTTAAATCTTCTGTGCACAAATATTTTTTGATAATGACAGTCAAGTATTAAAGAGACCATTGTCTATTTTACCGTACGTAGGCTTTTTTTGCTTTTTCTATATTGGAGAAAACTGGAAAAAAACCTTTTAAATACCTAAAATCTGTCAAACAATAGGAAAGAATAGGCATGTAAAGAGGAGTTATTGCTATACCAGCCATAGCCACTTCCCACAATAGCCCACCATACCAACGAGTTGCAGCTGCAAGCCCATGAGACCAACAGCATGAGAACACCAGTATGGAAACAGAAGGAAAACAAGATCAGAGAGGCTTAGTAAAGCACTGCTACAGCAGCACAGCTGAAAGGTTTCAGAGCTGCAAAGAGCATGCTTTTAACATTATTGCTACCACTGTACCAGGGTCACCTCAGGCACTGCAGTACACATTATTATATTTTATAATTATGTATATGATTTCGTTTTGTAGCAAAAAGATTGGCTATGTCTGTATTTACTTTGTCTTGCTAGACTTTCTACTTTTTCAGATAAAAACTCACACTTAACTTTATGACAGTCATATTTTTGCAAGTTCTACATTATATTATGAAAGTACAGAGGAAAACAACTGTTCATTTCATTCAGAGACTTAAGTATAATTCAACCTCACATTCATGAAATCTATGGAAGTGGTATCATCTCTACTTGTCCAGAATTAAATATTACTTAAGGACAGCATTTTTAATACTGACTTTAGTTTTCCTTTTAAATTGGCTGTGGATTAAATCAGTACATTAACGTGCTGAAATAAATAATATAAACATGAAAACTGTTGCATTATACTGAATATTAATGCCAGAACAACCACAGTAACAAAACACCTTGCTCAAAGGCCTTGAAAAATGAGTTGTAAGGCAATTAGTAATGGAAAATTTATTGCTAATTCTGAAGAAGAATACTTTGAAATGCAATGCTTGCGTAGGCAACTGTTAATTTTAATAAATTGATCGTGATTTTTCCTTCAAGTGTGTAATGAAAAAACATAAACATTTGCAGTTCAGTTGTTTGAGGACTTAAAAGAGTAAAAAAACAAGTGGCCACAATTCTAAAACTACTTTCTTTTCTTTGTTTACCAGATCTATCATTAAGAACTGCTGCTTAGGTTTTCATTGCATCTCTGTTGATATTCAATATGATGAGAATGACTCTTAATTTCTGTGGTCAATGAAAGGTTTTACTTTAATTACCAAAGCCAGTAAACATTTTAAACTTATCTGATAATTGTCTGTATACAAATTTAGGTGAGATTTGTTGTCTACTTAGCAGTATTGTGGTACACTGACTTTTCATAGCATATTATTCTGAATATATGTATGCCTCACAAGCTTTCAGTTTGAAACCTCAGGAGTTTTGTTTAAAATTGACATTTAATGCCTGTTGTTACTGTGTGTGTGCTTTGTTGAGATATTCCTTTAGTCGGGAATACAGTGGAAATACAGACCTTACGAACTTTACAGCTGTTTTTTACAGCACATGATAGCAAAATATTCTCCGAACTCTACCAAAACAGCTCTCACTACTTTAGTCCACTTGATGTGAGTTTCCTTGATGGCAAAGTGTACTGGGCTATGTCAAATGTCTCTGGAACACATTTAGGTTATGGTTAAGAGCTTACAGGGCACTGCTGTACTATTATTCTGGATGATGACTTAGATTTACATGTTTTTTGGCTTATTTTATTTTGCATTTTTACCTCATATAACATGAGTTACATGTGTTATTTTAAGATACATGGAGGCTGGGTAGGTTTTACCAAAAGGTGTGTTTAAAGCAATTTTTTGCTTCCTTTTATTTTATCCTCATCTTCCTATATGGTGAGTCTTCATCTTCCTATATGGTGAGTCAATATGGGGAATAAAAAGCTTTTCAAAAGAGGTTCACTCAAAACTGTTATAAATCTACTCTTGTGCATAATTTTTGTACTAGCATAAGGGATTGGCAGAGCTGAGGGTTGAGTACCACATAAGCCTTAGTCATCAGGTCTAAGAATATATCCTCTCAGATTTTAATGGAGAGAAAAAAATTATTATAGTCTTCAAAATCATGAATAAAAACATGAAGACAATAAGGAGAAAAACTGATACAGGTCAAAATAGTGATTTTCTGACAGCTAAGTGCTCTGTTCTTCGTATCATATCAATGTCATAACCTAGAGGGTTACCTAGCCTGTGGGTGTTCCAAGACTGTGACTGTGCATTCACTGTATTCTGTATTACACAAGACTACAGGGGCTTTTGTCCCCTAAATTTCTCTGCTTTATTTCAGATTACAAAAATGCCATACAATTCACCAACAGCAAATATATTTTCGCAGAAATTACCACTTGCAAGTTTAACTATGGTTAATGAAGTGAATATATATTTATCAAGCTATTATAAGTTACTATAAGAAATAAATTTCATGCCAAAAATCAATGTAAAAGCAACATCCAAGTACTGTAATGGGTTACCACAAACTTGTCTATAGTGAAGCAAATTTATAGACAATACAACTGTGGATATATTTATGAGAGATATACAACATCAGTGTCAAGAAAATTTGGCACATTTCAGAAAGGACAAAACCATCTCAAGGATCAGGATAACTCATTTTCAGAGGGCAGGACACAACCATCCCAGAAATAGAGATGGGAAAACAAACTGAACTAATCCCAGAAGTGAGAGTATGGGGGAGCACCAGTAGAGTAATAACACAGTCTCACTTCAGAGATGTCCCACACCAAAGACTTTGGAGTCAACCACGAATTCCCAGCAAGGATCCAAGATATCACAGAAAGTTTGTGAAGAGAGTTCAAGTGTCTGTGAAAGAACAAGGGAATTTTTCCAAGCATTTTGGGCAAAAATTGTTTTTTTCATCATAGACATATAAAAGTGCATAGGACACCAACACTTCAAGCAGCAAACATGTTGTTGGCTGTTAAGTTTACCTGAAGCGGCACATAGATTAAGTTGGTTTTTCTTTTCAGACCAATGTTTGCTTTTCCAGACTGTTTTCCTGTTCTAGCAATTAGAACAGCCCATGACAGTTTCCAATTCTCATTCTTTTAGGATATTTCCACCTCTTTCCAGAGCATTTCTTGGCTTTTTTTTCTGCTGAGTTTCCATTACAATTGTATTGCAGTAATTGATAATGTCTCAGGATGTCTGTGGACTCCAAGTACCCATCTTTATTTCAAAGATACCAGCTGCACTTCTCAAGAATGCCTCTGGTTCACAGGCCTAGACAGGTAGCTCCCAGTCTGGCAGGTGTTTTCTCTGTGAACATTTGAGCAGACAACTTCTGCTCAGTAGTTTCCCCCTTCTAACCAAGTCATCTTTCTGGCTGTTCCCAACAATTGCTAACTGCAAAGACCTTTTTTCCACCACCATTGTCTCTCTTCAGGCTGTGACTCTTACTGCAGCCCTGGTGGTTTAACTAGTGACACCAGAACAGGTTTGAACCATCTCATATAGCAATTCTTCAAACTACTGGGTTTCATAATGTCTTCCAAAATCAAAGAGGTAACCACAAATAAAAGTGTTCCATTCCTGTGAAGCCCTTTTCCTAGACCCACCCAACTTCATCACCTTCCCAATAAGGTGAATAAATAAGGCAAGAATGGGAATGGAGAAAAAAAAAGACACCATTGCTTTTCAGTTGGAAAAATTCTGGACTAAAGGAATAGCGTTTGGCAGATTTTCTTGAAAAGGCACATGGCAGTAAACCTTAGAATGGTCTAGGAAAGGTAACTGAGTTGCCCTAGCGCTGAGAAATACAAAATCTGAGAACAAATAATTTCAATGTCTGTGTAAAAGTATGAAAAAATAACTTTCTTCAAACCTGAAATGCAGAATTAATTCAATCTTGCATGGATATAGCACTCTCTGAGAAGGGGCTCATGGGAAAACCATGCATTATTTTGTGCAGTGGAATGACTTTTTTTTCCTTTTCTCTTTTCTTTGCATAAAAGTAGGTCCACAATGCATGTTCACATGAGAATCAAATATCTCTCATGGTGCTTCCTAATGTGAATATGAATTTTCCATCCATACACCCCAGCTTTCTTCAGTCTGATGCTGAAAATACAGTAAAAACAAAAACTCATGAAAAATGCACGTACTTTTCTATAGGCTTATAACTACATTTACTCTTCTCACCTTTGAAAAATCATTATACAACCTTCCCATTCTACAAAGAAGATTCTAAGGGCTTGGCATTCTAGCATACTGTCTTTTTGGTAACAGACTGCTGAACTAAAAGCCTTCTTAAAAAGCTTTGAGATTTTAAAAAATGTATCCTTTGTGATATGTAATCAGAAGTCACTGTTCTTTGTGTTTTAAAGCTCATCAGTGAGGTTTTGATTGATGCTTAGAATCATTATTGGGTTTTTTATGAATTCTGTGGCAAACAAACAATTTAGTTTGGTGATTTTTTTTTGGTTGTTTTTTTTTTTTTTCAGATGCACTCACTAATGTGTTTGTATAAGTCTTCAATATTTATTATGTTTGTAGCTAGTTTTAGCAAGATAGGTGGAATTTTTACATTTGTGCTGTAAATTCACAGTGTTTATCTTATTTAAATGTTTTATAGCACCAACATGGAGATAAATTCTGCTTTTCTGAGCAAGACTTACTTCCAGGACCATCATGAATATCATCCTAAAAGTAGTGAATAGATCAATTTTTCAGAAACTGCAAATGACTGCTGAATCAATGCTTTTATTCTACTCAAACTTTACTTTCAATAGTAGACTGTTGCCCACCATTTCGTGCCTTTTATAACAAAATTTCTACAGACGACAGAAATTTTAAACTGTCATTTAAAGACATAAAATTTTAAACTGTCATTTAAACACATAAAATCTCCAGTCCAGAGAAAGTGCAAAAAATCCCACAAGCCAAAGTCAATGGATGAGCCTCTGCGGAGGTAGCCAATGATGTTTGGAAGGACTTCTGAGGAATGAAAAGGATTCTGGAAGTGAGGCAAACAGAAATAAAAGCAATGTGTGAAGCAAAGCCAATGCTATTGAATGACAAAGGTGCATTTTAGTGAACTCTTTGGCATCAAAAAATCTTCACAGCTGCTGGTACTTAAAATTCTCGTTAGAAGTCATGCCTTGCTTCTTTGGAAATTCACTCCTTCAGAACTAAAGCAAAAGATCAAGAACAATATTTAAATCTATTTCACCTCTTCCTAATGGTGACTATTTTGCTTTATTTTCTAATTTGAGTGCTTATGATGAAATATTTCTTCAACAATTTTTCATGGAGTGTACTGAAAGAAAAATATGTCATTGATGTCCTCCCATTGTATAATCTCTAAACGTCAATATTTGAACATTTATAATTTCAATTATGTGTACCCATAAAGCTGTTGTCTTGGAATATACAAATTGTATATGACATCTCATCTTTTAAGCTAGTAAATCAAATAATTTCCTTTGTAATTTCATTTGGAAAGAAAATGTAATTTGTAGTCCAATAAAATCTACATTAGCTTGTTCTAAATTCAATCTGGGAAAAAAAAAAAGAAAACAACAAAACCCTGCTGCAAGAAATCACTTTATTATAATCTCAACTACCCCAGTAAACCACAGTAGCTGTACTGAGCAAAATTCTGCTGAAACAATAATCAGACAATTACTAATTCTGAAATTGCTCAATTTTTAAGCTTTCTAGTATTGGGGTTTATTGATTGTTTGTTAATAAACAAACCTACTTAATATAAGATTTTTTAAAATTTATTCTTTTGCAAGGGTGAAAGTCGCGCACACACACAGAACTAAAAGCAATCTCCTTAAAAGAACCTCACTGTTTATCTTTGGCCATGGGTATTACTTGCTTCAAATCTGTATAGGTTCTTGAAGATGGAAATATAAAAGAGAAAGGAAAACAGATGTATACAAAAATACTCAAATCCTTTTGTAAAGAGTTAAATTCAGATTTGTATGATTTCAACCTATTTTTGAAGTTTAAAGCTGGTAACACAGCTTTCAGCTACACCACTTCCATTTAATTCAGTCTTGAAATTTTTTTATTTTTCCTATAGCTCAGTGGTCTTTAATCTTTCTGCTATGCTGACACCTGTAGGACCCCCTTCACCACTGTATGAATTCATAAAAGCACATTCACAGAATGTGTCTAACTGAATTCTTTCTCAAGACTGACTAGTGCAGCAGTGCCTACCAGAATCTAATCAAGAGGGACTTTGAAACATTTACTTCAATTTGATGGTTTTAATTTTCTTTCATCTTTTACTGTTGCCTACATAATTTGTTCCTCAAATTTATTTATAGGAATAATCATTATACTACTCCTTTTTTCTTCGAATGTTTTTTGTATTTCTTCTTCGTTTTTTTCTCTGCAATTCCCTGTTACTTCTAGGGGAGAGTGGGTAAAGAAAGGGAAAAAAAGGAATTCAGTAGGCTGAGAATATAGTATATTAAGGATCAAAAACATACTGCTTTGATGGGCAGTGGTTCAGTGGCTGAAACTGCTAAATGAAATGGAGTCTTTTACAATTTAGTTAAAATCCTTTTAAATATATACATTAATTAAGGTGTACAAAACTTTTTCTTTCTTCTCAGCTAACAATAGATACAATATACTTAAAAGGCAATTTGACTATTTTCTTTTTAATATGATGATGTACAAGACAAATATGAATACTTGGTTAAGCTCCCAAGATGAAAGCCAACACACAAGATACAGAATGGCTTTGGCGAAATTGTCAGGGTTTATTTTCTTCGTTGGGTTTGGTTTCTTTCCTATATTTCAGAAAACAAAAACAACAAGAAACTTAATTAGAGTTATCTAGTTTATCAAGAACTAATCAAATGCTCTGTGTTGATATCTATTTTTTTAGTTTTACTGGCCTATACAATATTTCAAAACTTTCATGTCAGCAGATCTAAGTGAAGTAAAAATTCGGATGGGGTCGTAAATTAACCCCGAGCAGACAGCGAGGTAAATTCGTTAAAGAGCTTCAAGAAAGCAAGAACATATGCTTTGAAATGTTTGTTTAGACTAAACCATTCCTTTTTGATCACTGTTGTGTCAGTTGGCTTGAGTTTGTTCTTTAGGAAGCTTTGGGGTCTGGAAGACAGATTTTATCTAGCCAGCAATCTACCTCTAGTAAAAAAGTCAGTGGTGAATATATGCCCTAAGAAAGCAAGAAGCTTGAAGAATTTTTTAAACTTTGACTTCTCAAATGCAAAAGTGAGAATATTATTTAAAATAATGACATATTAGGTAAGAGAAATTAACAAAATATTTTTCTATATTTTATTTATTTTATCAAAGAAAAAATCTCTACTGTCCCTATATTCAAACAGTCAGTATTTGAAAAATTATATTACCAAAAGAAGTAAATACAGTCTAACTTTGATTCTTTCAAGAATTCTGAAGAGATGCCAATTGCGGTTAAAGCTATCTCATACAATGTTAATGGATTTGAAAGAACACAACATATGAGAACTGGTGTAGACAAACTGCAGCGCTTATGCAGTAGTCTTAGTAGTTCATGTCAGATTACTGTTCAGAAGTTTGACATTAAGCTTTTACTTTGATGTCATGAACTGCTGATCAATTAGAAAGCAAGCTTTAAAAGTACAATATGTCTTGAGAAAAATCAATAACTACTTTGTCCTACTTTAAAGATAAGACGAAAATTTGCATCTGTCAATGTACATTACTACACTGTTACTAGCAGTGGGAAATTCAAAGACATATTAAATGACTACTTATGGATAGTTATGTGCAATAAAAGGTTTAACTCAGACCTTCCCACCTACTTTGACAGAAAACCATTGCAAAACAAAGACCTTAGTACTGATAAAAGGTTTGACATGGCATCATAAATGGATATATTCATAGTTACACCAGAGTCTATGCACTTCACCCCTTAAAAAATATAAATCTAATACACAGTGCTGTGTGCTGCTGCAGAAGTCAGAATTTAGAAAACAGAATGACAGTTTTTAATGTTATCTATAATACTGGGGAATTCCCAGTTGGACTTCAATGATCCTTGTGCGTCCCTTCCTACTAAGGATATTATATTACTCTATTAATCAATCCTTCAGTTACATGCTTTGATTCCAGTGGCATGAATTTTCAGTCAATTTCAGTAAAAGTCATTTTATAATGGCCCTATGCTGCTCCTAAGTGCTTTCTGAGAACTGTCCTCTTTGACCAAAGTGAAACATACAACAAGCTGAGATAAGGTCAGGCAATATATTAATGTTACACTTAGAGTTAATTGACTTCTATATTTAGACTTTTTTCAGTTATTTCATTCTAAAGAACACTGGACTAAGAAATACTATTACCTGTATCTCTTTTCTAATGCTTGGCGGAGATAAGTATTACAAGGTACAAAAATTTGCATCTATGAAACATTTTTCCATTTTTGCTAATAACCTTCACTTTTTCTCTTTTCTTATTTCTTCTGAAAAATTTTAGAGAACTGAAAATATTCCTCAGTCTACGGCTATCAACCATCAAAACCATAGTAACAAAGTTTTAAATATGTAAAGAAAAAGAAAAGGATGGACAAGTAAATCCAAATCCATTGTCACCTATTTAGATTTATAGTATAACCTTAAAGATTCCTTCCTTACTTTGGGGAACTATCTGGAAAAAAATTTCATATAAATCAGTGCGAAAATTGTTTCGTTTTGGCCTGGTTCTCTCTTATGGACCAGTGTGGTAGATGTGACAGACCAGATCTTAAAACTGAAAGTCTGTCACAGTTTAAAGACTATGCTTGTAACACACAGAGCTGTCCTATGCATCCATATTTGAGTTAACATTTAGCAAACTATGATGGTGAAGTCAACTGACAAATTAAGATGTAACAACTTGTTCCAATTTCATGGTTCCTGAACCACTTCATGTTCTACTTAAGAGGTCTTTCTGAAAACAGTGAAGTCAACTACCTGCTGTCACCTTCTAGGTGATCAGAAATTGTTTTTTTCTAGAATTAAAAAAAACCCACCAACTTTCAGGCATAATTTTCCAGCCAAATATTGTCTGACATGCATTTGCTCCTTAAATTATATTAAAAATTTAAAGCAACCAGCAATATCACACTGTTAAAATTATGATATAGAGGGACTAGAATATCTAGAACTCCAACTGTATAACCACCCATTCCTTGAAAGCAGGTCAATTCAAGGAATTTGCTTTTTTGCCCTAACCTAACTCTACTTCTTTTATGATGTCCCCCTGGAAATAAACAGGAACATGAGGAGTGAGTCTTTTCTAGGAGTGAAGACATTTTTTCTCTTTTATCTGTCAAATAGGTCCTACACAACAACCCTATCTGTAGGACAAAATACTTGACTTTACATCGACAGAGAATACCATACTTCGATTGTTTAAATATAAAGGATGAAAACTAATAAACTGGAGTTACTGTAAAAATATAAATTTTGTTTTATGTTAAAGCCTCTGGGTATATTTTCTTCTCTTCATGTGTACTAATATTAATCTAATTTTATATTAAATACTCTTCAAAGTATTACTGAAATGCTGCTGTGACATTCATACTCAATTTTCCTGCATTTTATCCTTTACAAGAGCATGCACATCTGATATTTAAGAGACTTATAAAAGCCTATATATGTCAAGAGAACTAAAGTGAGTGCTATTCTACGTTCAGAGAGAAAAATGTTAAATAATAAAATTTAGAAACACAGAAGTATTAAAGAACTTGGACAAGAAAATGGAACATAATATTGGATTTCTGCAAGGCTTTTAACTGTTCAAATTCACTGGTACCCTCAGGGAATATCTATAGTTATGTATATATTATCAGAGTGTCTTACACCTAACATGTAGATCCCTACAAGGAAATGTTTCCATTAACATTGTAGCTCATATTTAATTTTACTTAGAATAATGGAGATCATACAGAGTGAAAAATCAAGAACAACATATCTATTCATATGGGTCATAAATACTCTTCAATGAAATCAACATGGTCTCTTTCTATGAACCAACTCTTCTATAAAAACTTTGAATCATTAATTTCAAAGAACTGACTGAAAATTAAAAAGATCCTGATCATCTGGAAATTCATAAGAAATTGGGTGTCTAAATCCAACACCGAATTTAACATGTTACACATCACAAGTGTCTTTTCTTTTAAAATACAAGACTCATAGGAGGTGGTTTGGCAAATCATTACATAGTGGTGAGCAAGTGACAAAAAGCACCAAGCAGGTGAGTGGGGAGAATAGAATAGAATAGAATAGAATAGAATAGACTAGACTAGACTAGACTAGACTAGAATAGAATAGAATAGAATAGAATAGAATAGAATAGAATAGAATAGAATAGAATAGGACTATTTCTGTGAAAGGGACCTACAGTAATCTTCTAGTCCAACTGTCTGAACAATTCAAGGCTGACCAAATGTTAAAGCATGTTACTAAGTGCATTGTCCAAATGCCTCTTACTTCCAAGAGAATCCCTGTATTAATTCAGGCTGCTTTACATTCAAGAATGTAATATTTCTGAATACAGAAGAGAGTCTGACAGTAGCATAATGAGAAATCTCCCCTAGCTAGAAGGTGAGAGTCATATGACATGTCTACATTAATAAATTAGATGTACTCAGGGCTGTTCTCTGGCACTTAGGTCAGCTCACACTGAATGGCATCCTTCCACACTTTTAAACCCTCAGACTCTCCAAAGAGAGGAAATGTCATGTTCAGCTCTAGAATATGCTGTGCTGCTTTGGGCTGGGCATTCTCTGCAGTGGAAAAAATTGTGGATTAATAATTCTTGAATACTGGTAGGAATGTTTACTCCCCAGCCTGATACTTGGGTGATTCAACACCTCCTCAAAGCTGCAGCCAAAAATGGAGCCCAGAAAGTGAATACAACAGAAAAGTGCTTTGCATCACTTATATAAAAAAAAAAAAAAAAAAAGTAGATGGAATATTTCTAAAGAATTAGAGTGAAGAATGCAAGATCTGAAGCAGTTATTTGCAAAAACTATTTTAAAGCCTATTTTAAAAACTAAGGTCTACTCTGTTTTAAAGTGTTTCACAGTCAAGAAGAATTAAAATTCTGGGTAACGACAAAGTATAAAAGGAGACCAAAGCTTTTATAAATCTTTATATTTTCATTTTTCAAAAATTAATTTCTTTTCTTTCTGTTGCTTGTAGACCCTACAAATCTGTGAATATGATAAACAACTCATAATAAGGCTGTGCGTTTTTTGTGTACATTTCACTCAGGAAAAATTTTCTTTAATCATTTTTTCTTTCATCCTAAAATAGAAGGTGAGAATAAAAGTCAAGGAACAACAACAATTGAAACCTTGCTAGTCAAAAAAAAATATACACAATGAGGAAAGAAGAAAGAGGAAATAGACAAGCATTCACAGCAACTATAAATAGACATGTTAAATAAAAGGAGATCAATCTGAAAAGACAACACTTATGAATGCCCAATTTCAAAATGCAAGGAAATATAGCTTCTTATTGGCAGTGCTCTGACTTTTTCCATGACTTTTAAATATTGTTGACAAATATTTTGCTCTTCCTACTAACAGAATAGGAATAGATTGGAGAAAGAAAATAAATCTAGTGTAAAATACACAGCAGTTAATTTTCTATTTAAGCTGTATGTGTCATATTTCATGTAAAGACATGAAAACCTGTCTTAATATTTGCTTCCATTGTGTTGACCACAAGAGATTAACAAATTCAGCTACAAGAAAAAAACTACACTCAGAAATCAAGTATGTTTATTTTAGAAAGACAAACTCCACATCCTCTTGGGCTGCCTTTGGTTAGAGGATAAATAGAAAATATAAAATATTCCCTGAAACTACAGTTTCTGAATAAGATTTCATAAATGTTCTTTTAAACTGGAGTCCAAAATATTTGAGTCTAAAAGGATCATGTAAATTTTGCTTGTTGTAGAAAGCAAAATTTATAAATAACATGAGAAAGACAACTATTATCAGTGCAATATAGCACAAACCCTTTGAAATAACTTTGGTTGTCAGAAAATAGAATTGGAGCACTTGACCCCTCCTCTGATCATTAAGATGACTCAGTACAGTTACAGAAACAAAAAGATCAAAATTTAAAGAGCAAATGATAAATAATATTCACGTTTATTTCAGCCATCCTCTATACAGGGTAAAATAAGGGCTTCAAGTGGCATCAAGTGAGGTTTAGATGCAATATCAGGGAATTCACAATAGAAGTTGTAAATCACTTCAGCAATCTACCCAGGTAAGTGATGAAGTTATCATCCCTGGATGCATTCAAAAAATGTGTTGATATGTCACTTGAGGACATGGTTTAATGGTGATGGTTGGACTTGGTGATCTTAACCTCAACAATTCTATGATTCTGTGATAATAATGTTGTTTGACCAACCTAATAGACAATTATGAGACATAATCATATCTTTAAATGCTTTCACTACTCAGTGATAGTGTGCTTCAAACCAAACACAATAATTTTTCTTTATGTAGCAAACTCAAATGCAGAAAAAAAATTTAATACACAATATATGCATACAGTAGGCAGAAATCTATATAACTCTTTTCAAAGTAGCTGATATATTTTAAATTCTTCATCTAATATCAAAATCTCTCTTTGAAACAATCCAAAAGATATCAGTTCTTACTATTCTATTAATGTTTTTTCTTACATGTTCCTAATGGAAATTTTTATGGCATTTTTATAGCCAAAAATTTTTTAAAACAAATGTTCTTTAAAACAGGTAGCTGTTGATGAAACTAATAGATTTCTCTTAATTCTACATAAATTTCTATCTTCCATAGCAGGAGCAGGAGCAGGCAATCCTCTGGCAAATTTCCCCTGAAAATAGTTGTTGCAGGAGTTTGTTGCCTGTGTTCTGCTTCAGCAGTCATAATAAGTTAAAGACATAGGACCCGCTTAAAATTTGGAATCAGATAAATATGCCCAGATTCATGAAAGGTAAAGGCCAAAAGGACCTACCAATCTAATATAGAACAAATTTATGTGGTGCAGTTTGACTGTGAGCACAAAAATGTTCACTTTATTGAAGACATTTTAAAGTATTAGAAGTATTCACATATCTGCAGTCAGTTAGCTCAAAAGGAATGCACACTCTCTAGAAGTAACTTCTCTCCCAGATTAAATCAACAGGTTGTAGAAATTCCACTGTTTTATATTCTGGGACTGAATACTAAATCTGAAGATTCTATTATTCAATGATGATAGAAGTTACACTGAAATTAGCATCAAGCTTGCCTGCTTAATTTATGTGCTTTTCCAAATTCCTTCCTAAAAAGAAAAATATTAGAAATCAATATTTATCCAGTTTGTGATGCCAGTACTGAAACAATAATATGAAAATATTAGGAATTTTATATATGTGTTATATGTTAGATTACAATATATATGAATTACATAAATAATTGTCATTTTGTGGTTCTATGAATAAAGTGCTGCCTGTATTTTTGATTTAACTGATCACTTGGATTTCACCAAAATAAAAGAACTAATTCCATCATATACATTATAGTGGTTTAAATAAGTACTTTTTGTAAGAAGACTGCAAGATATTTCAAATGTTTTCTTTCTCATGACTTGACCTTTCTGGTTCAAAAGAATTGCATGCTTCATATTAAACACACCATCCTTTAAATTTCACTTTATTTTTTCCACCTAATGCTCTGCTGCACAGTCTTTTTAAACTTTAGATAAAACAATATCCAATTCATTTAAGTGAAACACACTGTTGCAAATAGATCCCTACGAACGAGGAATAAGCTTTGAAAACAGGAGGGGGCAGAAGGGCATGAAGAGGGGAATCAAAGATGATTAAATACCTTAGTGTACATTAAGATATATTTTCAGTGGTTCAGCTATGAAGGGATAGTTTCACAGATCGTTTCATGAGTAAAATCTGAGATGTCAACAATAATTCTGAACCAGATAAGGAGGCAATCTCTTTTAAAGTCAGAAGTTCTATACTACACATTTACCTTTTTGCTATAGATTTGAAGAATATTCAAGATAGAAATGCTCTTCTGTTTATCAATCCCTTCTTTAAAAGTTGTATTTAAATGGCTTTCTCACACCATTTAGAGCCACCTCAAGATACTTTACAAATGTCTCAGTAACCTAACATACCTTCCTCTTCAGGTGTACATTTCAGAAATTATTCATTTCAAACTTGCCAAGTCTCTCAAATTCAGAAAAATTTGAAAAAAACCAAGGGAAAATGTCATCAACTTTCCAGAGAGTAAAATTCCAGCAAAATTTTTAGCTGGTATTTGGAGCCAGAAAGCCCCCCACATACTAGCATATGCAGGTGTATTCAGTAATGCATTTTTGTAGGATTTTATAGACATAAACACTAAATAACTACAGTAACTATGATTTATTGAATTTTAGAATCAGTGATCAATTTTCCATTTGCAACTCTTTTAATGATCTTTATTTGTAGCTACATCTGAATTGTCATCCAGGTGCAGAGCACAGAGGCAAACTCTTGCTCATTCTCTGCTGCTGGATCCTTCATTCATTCTTAATATTGGAGCTGCTGAAATCATTGCAAATGCAGAAAGAGAAGCAGAAAAATTTTCCAGACTCAAAACACTATATTACATTACTAATATAAATGTATTTCATAAAAGAATTTGTTTCATTTTTTTGCAACACCCCACAGATGACACAGGATACATAACAGAAAAATTTACCTTAGCAAATTTTCTATACTCTGTAGAGCACTGAAAACATGTCTTCTTACAGTGTATGGATGGAAACACATCAAGCATATTTTGTAGAATGACAAAAGGCTGTTCTGACTAAACCTAAGCAAGAGGAAATGCTGATACCATCTGCTATCAATCTAAGTTCACTGTGGAGCTCAGGAGTCTGACTTGAATAAAGCCACACATGAACTAGTGATTATGAATCTACATTTCTGTATCTGATCTTGACATTAGATCCGCTCATAAACTCTATAAATACATACCTTCCATATAAATAGATAGTATCTCATGTATCTTCTCTTGAGGCAACAGAAGGACAAATCTTTTAGATCTTGCATAGACTGTTGATTAAAAATAAAGGATTCTTACAGTTAGGTGTGAGGGAAAAAGGTTTTTTTAAAAGTAATTTCAAAAACACTCCATTATGCTCCTTAATTTATCTTTTTGGTTTGGTTTTAATCTTAAAAATTAATACAAAGGGGGAAAAATAAAGCAGGATAAGAATTAAAGCAGTTACCTATTGAGATTTACTGAAGTTGCTTTGCAGAGGAACAAAACTTGCTAGGCTGTTCAAAATAGTGAACAAAATTCCTAATAATAGTAATAATAATAATAATCATCATCATCATTATCATCATCATCATCATCATCATCATCATTTACTGTTATTCAGCATATCTGAGAAGCGATTGGATCATTTGTGGAGAAAACATGAGCTATGCAATTAGAAAGTACAACCAAGTATCCTTTGTAATTCAGGTAAACTGAAATGCAGGCATTTGGTCACATGGATCAGAGAAATATGTTAATGCCGTTATCAAAAGGAAAATATCAAGCAACCTATAGTATTACAACAACTGCTAACAGTTAAGAAGTAGAGCCTTTCATAACTGTAGAACACATTAGATTTTTATCCCATTTAGGATTTGATCTTTAACACCCACTTCCATCCTTGAGCAGAGAATTTTTGACTACAAGCAGAGTGCTGCACACAGTAAAAATCTAAAGATTCAAAGGTTGTAGAATTTTTTATTTCCATCCTGAGAGGATTGCTTGCAATATAAGGACAACTCAGATTATTGAATCTGTTTCCCACCCTGCTGAAGAAAGATACCTAGGAAGTAGCAGAGAGCTATTAAGGTGTGAACAGGATTCCTTTGTCTTGGTGAATCAGGATAGTTGTGAAAACTGTCTGCTACACAGATTTTAAACTCTGGTGTCGGACACCCTGAGTGGTGTAACTTCACCTGTGAAGATTGGCTGCTATAGTAAGTTTCCTTCTGAAATGTGAATGATTGATGAGATATGAAAATTTTATTTTTATGTAATGAAAGATATGCCATCAAGCTTCATGGATGAAACAGTCAATGACGTCTTTTCTTCAGGTAATAAAAAAGTGTTTAATTTTTCAGTGTGTGCTTTTAGAGATGGAAAAATCTCAATTTTCTTACTGTGCAAGATGGTGCTATTTAGGAAAACTGGGTTATGGTCTTTAGACTGAAATTAAAAAATGCTATAACAAAACACTGTTTTTATATATGATGTATGAGGATATCATATCACGAGGCTGTCATCAGCCACACTTGAGTGAGACTGAAACAGGAAAGGATTTTGGGGTTCATGTGCATGGGGGAAGGGGCAGGTTGGGCCTTGCCCTGGCAAGGCAGTAAACTCTCCCACATCCTCCAACCCCCTAGAGCCTATATCCCAGCCTGGCAGAGGCTGCCAATTACTGGCACACAGAAGACAATTCTCCATACCTGCCTCAAACCCCTAAGCCAGCTCCTGAGTGGCCAAATTACCAAAGTCCCAACTGAGGAAAGGTCTCAGGAATGCCAAGGGGTATTTAAGGCCCAACATGCAGCAAGCACACATCTTGAGCTCACCTCCTCTTGGGATTTCTATCAGCTGAACATCACTGGAACCCAGGAGTTGGTATATATCCTTTTCTCTATATTTTCTTTTTTCTCTTTCTTCCTCTTCTAATTCCCTCTACTTGGAATTATTGAGTAGCTAAAATCGAAAAGGCTTAGAGTTTGCTAAATAGAATGGACTATGCTAATGTGTTGAGAAGTTTTTTATGTTGATTGAATGCTGCTCTAAACCTTTTGCCAAAGTTCTTTGATTTGCCAGTAAAGTCTTTTTTGTTGACTTGACCTCTTGAGAGCATCCTATTAGTATTTCTTCTGTACATCTAACTCAGAAAACATGAACAACCGTAAGTCCTTTCAAAAGCCTCATCAAGTAATTTTTTTTGGGTCTTAAAACAATATTGAAGTCAATTTCATTTCTGGATATTCTTAAAGAGTAATAACTACACTGCTGATCTTGTGGCTTAGTATTTTTTTTTAAATCAGTTGTCTCACTGCTCTCAAAATTTTCCATTTTATCATCTCTTAGGAAGAGCAGCAGCCTTTTGTTTAACTAAAATTGTTGCTCAAAAGTATACCAAGTTTCTAGTTTCTTTCTATGCTTTCTAATTTTTTCTTTTATCTTCGTTATCCAAAGAAATTCTGAGCGCATCTTTCCAACTAATTAATATCAGAATTTAACGGTTCATTTAATTGTGCATCTTTCATTCAACTAGATTTGACTCCTTACCAATAAAGCTTGAATGCATTGCTGTTATATTTAGTCCACTGGCCTCAGAAAAATCCCTTCATGCATTGTATTTCTTAAAACTCTGAACTTGCTTCTTGATTTTAAAATACTTACTACATAATAAATCATCTTAGGAACAGGAGAGGCTATTAGACAAAAGGAACTGCATATCCCACTTACCATTTCTGAGTGCAATTTCTCTGTTCAGCTCTCCTCTTTCTCTATTTAAAAGAAAAGACAAGAAGAAAACATGTCTGAGCCTCTCATTATTCTAACTTAAGGGAAAACCTCCATCCATCTCAATTTATAAGAAGGTTTTGCAATGCATAGTAGAAGCAATATAATTCTATTATAATTATTCTCTTCTAGTAGAAGCAATATAATTAGTGTTCAGGCAAATTTTGCAAGTACTGACCATCTAAACCTGAGGTTTTCCCAGTAGAACTGGAAATATGTGCAGGTTGATGATGAAATCTGGCAAAATAATGCAACACTTTCAAAAGCAGGTCAAGAAGCTGTTTGGCCCAAAAAACATTTTTCTAGGGAGACTTGATTAAGTTTTTGTGCTGAGGAAGAGCTATTACTCAGGGTTCTTCATTAAACCTGCTCACAGACAGCATTCCTTTTTGTTCCTCATGCTCCATCAGGTAGTGTAGGAATATCAATAGCTAGAAATGACTGGGTTAGCAAACTATTGGAAATGCAGTGTTCTGTATGCTCCATTAGAATGTGCTTCCTTCTTCTTTTTTCCTTTCCACTCCACCATTTTTATAAGCACTCAAATAAACCAAAAGCATCTCTTTTACACAAAATTGATTTTCCTTCCAAGTTACTTTCTGTAGGTATCTTGGACTTTCACCTACAGCAGTTGCAGAATCTCAACAAGACTCATTAAAGACATCTGTCTCTGTTGGGATGGGATGGGAAGGGGCAGGAAGGAGAAAGGTGGAAACAGACAGTGCTAATAACACAAAAAAAAGGATCTAGCTTTTTTCTGCTACTTTTGTCAAGAAAAACATAATACCTCTTAAAGGAAAAATGGTGAGATAATGCTTAGCAATGACTGATGAATTAAAGAGTTGTCCTATTATCTTCAATCACTTCTACTTACAGTTTATTATTGTTTTACCTCAGAAAACCACGTCTCACTCTTAAAAACTTTTTTGACAGAATACAGTGACTAATATAGAATATGTTCTCTTTTAGAATGCAGTTGAAAAAACACTGTCAAAAAATTTAAAATATAAAACCACTAAAAATTTATTATTTATTTCTAACCACTCCAGGAGTGATTAAAAATCACAAAACTTAGGTAAAATCACAAAAAAAATGCAAGGAATAGATCAATGAGATTCTAACTTGGAACCATGAACTAACAGCAAAAAAGAAACCTGTTTTTTAACAGGAATCCCTTGCATTTCCATCAAAGCATATTGAATATGTAATATGCATAATGATAGCCTATGCACTGGATAAATGCTGGGCCATTGGCTTTCCCTCCTGCTTCATTTTTCGAAGTTGATATATTGACCTGACTAATAACTCTGTTTCCTACAAATAATAACTCTCTTTCCTATGACCAGGGTAACCACAAATTGCCAAAATGTTTGGACATTTGTTGTTAATACCATAGAGCACAGAAATGCAGTGCACACTGTGAGTGTCTAATTAAACTACAGCTTTTGTTTCTTCTTTCTTTTCAAAGAATAAATCTTGTCTTTCTGCCACAGAAGATCTTCCTGTAAAGTGAGTTAGTAGAGCAATGGACAAAGTTTTGTTGGTCTTCTGCAGGTCAGAATTGCACTGGAAGACAAAAGTTTTTTGTTTTGTTGTTGTGTTTTTTTTTTTCATGACTACAACTTTTTTCCTAGAAAATAACAGATCAAAATGTATTGATCCCAAAGCATTGTGCATGGTCTGCAAAAAATCTCACCATTCATTTGGATAAAGGAGAATTGACCCCAGTGTTACTATTGCTATACTTTCTAAGCAATTCAGAGAGTAGGAATCAAAGAAGATATCCATGGACCTAAAAATGAGAACACCTCAATGGAAACACGGAAATCTTGTGGAATGAGATTTTTTTAAATTGCAACAAAGAGAGATGTTTGTTTCTTGATGAGAAGATTAGTGCTATATACCATGTAAATTCCAGTAAAATGAACAAGTCAAATGATGATTTCCTACAGCTAATAATAGAAAGGACTTGTGAGACAGACCTCAAATGGAATGTATTTCTGTGAAGTTGAAAGGAACCAGTTTAAAAAAGGGAGACAAGTGAAGTGCAAAGCCAGTGTTCAGTGGTGAACAAGCATGTGGGTTTGTCTTTACACCAAATAATATTCTGAGTAATTTAAATTTATGTTTCACCCTCAGAAATTCTGACTATTAAGGAAATTCAAAGACAAAAAGACCTAAAAATGTCTTTTCTATTACCGCTTCCCAATGAAACTAGATGAGATTCATGTTGAATATTCCTTAGGATATGGTCACTACAATGATGGTGTTTTCATTTAGCTTTTGCTGGTGTTATAAACTTTACTTCAATCAGTTTATTTCAATTCACATGCAATTAAAAAAGAAGGATTTTTAATTATTTTAATTAAGTCAACAGAATTTATTTATATATTCTCAATTAAAGGAAGAGGGAAAAAGAAACAATGTAGAATAAATGAAAACAAACAAACAAAAAGAACTGGGCAGGAAGTAGAACAATGAAATAATTAATTGTTCATCATGGACTAATCATATGCAGATGTCCCAACAGTATCATTATAGGTATTTGGCTATAAAGACTATGAGAGCTATACTAACATGTCTGAATGGCTTTGAAGTCAGATATTCCTTAATGTTTGTAAATATGCGTGTCCATCAATAGAAGACTATTTTAATTAAATACATACATGCATGCTTGCACATATATCTCCAGATACAACTATTTAATCTTTCACCTTGTTTAATTTGAGATGATGCACCTTAAAAAGTTTATTCTTTTCTTTAACATGTACTTTTGAATGATATCACAAGCAAGTTATAGCAGCTTAGTTATATTTCAAAAACAATTTACCATGATATATTTTTAGAATATCTGCAAGTACTTTAAAAGATAAGTACAACACCTTATTTTCTAGTTAGAAAAACAAAACCCAAGCCTCTGAATCATAAAATGACTTTTTTCCACTGTTCCCAAATGTTTTCCTTCCATGATATACATACTAGCACCAGAACCTTGCAACTCAACTCCCTTCCCAACACAGTCCATGAGAAATGTCAAAGAATCCATGCAAGGAAAAAGAATGCTAGGCAAAATCAGAAACCACAGAGGACAAAATCCAACTGAAAAGTGAATAGTGTTTTCCACAGGCAGAGAGACAACTTCTCAATTGTAAACCTAAGAACAGTAGATGTCTATAAGATTTTTTTTTGAGGGGGAAAAAAATGTGGGGAAAAATTATTTTATTTTATTTTCTTGGAAAATCACTCATTTTCTAAGTGGTGATTGTGGTCTTTAATTTAGCATAATACTGCGCACTTTACTGAAATTTGGCCAAACTTTAACATTATAGGCTGTAATTTCTGTTTCTTGACATTTGATGGCATCCAATCAGTGGATAGGAAAGCATAGACTGTAGTTTAACCCATTCACACTGGTAATAAGGGGGGACAATCTAATTTAGTATGTTTTGTATAAGCACTCAGATTAAGTCTTTAATTACTTTGTCACTTGGTATTTTTACACAGATTGTACTTCTGTAAAAGCACAAAGTATTTTTCAGGACACCAAAACTGAACTGTGAAATAAACTAGGATCTTTGTTTCAACTGCTGCAAAAGTTGGATTTTGTGCAGTGAATGAGCTAAGAATGGCAGAAGAAAAAATTATCTTTGCCCAGGTAATGCAGATAAACACCAGCCTGGCGCTTTCAGTTCTGTCTCTGTGATGACAGGCAAGTCAGGTAAATGAACATTTTCTCAGATGCACACTAACTGTATATTCTCCATGTTCTGAATACCACTGAGAACTGAGGATCAAATTAGCAGGCATACTGAATGCTTAGTAGCAACAACTGCCATTTAGTAGGGAATACTTTGGGAAGGGACAGTGCCAAAAGAATAAATTAAAAATCAGAACATAGACATTTAAGCTTACTGAACAGCTTTGGTGCTAATGTTTTTGAGTATTTTTATTCATTAATTCTATCTCCATATGCATTGTGAAAACTTAAGTAAATGGCTATGAAGCTGTGAAATTCCACAGTGACATCATGGTAGAAAATACCATGAGTTTTAAAGTTAATAATTAAAACTAATAACTGAACAGTATGAAATAAAATAGGATAAGGGCCATACCCAGAGTGAGACAAATGCAAGAGGGCTTGGAATAACTCCTTTGAGATATATTCCTACAGTAATAATGTGGAAGCTTAATAAAAGTAAAATTAAAAATTAGACTTCCTTGAATACACTTTGGATACCATTTCAAACTCTAAGAATCTTCAGTGACAGCTGGTCTGAGTGTAATTTTACACTCCAAGAAAAAAGTTTTGATCCATTTTTGTGGAGTTATGCTTCATTCCATCATCCTGTTAATAGTGGCCATGTTGTACTGTGTAATGTAATGTGTACAAGCATTTTCCATGTTCAGGGTGAATAACTGAGGGTTCAGGGTGAATAACTGAGGAGCAGAGAAGAAGAATGCCAAAAGGTCTTGTGTTCTCCTTCACTATGGAAAAAAGACTGCAAGTATTCCACTCACCACCGAGAAATATTATGGACTACATTTTCTAGAGAGTCTGCAGCCTTAGGGAGCATTTCTGTGTTTCTCATTTTCATTCCAACCTTACTAAGATAACAATTAGCCTTTAAAGCAACACTACAATACGTTGCATTAGCTTTGATTAAATTTCCTGCATAAAACACAGCCCAGCTGTTAATCAGTTTTATGCCAGACACCAATGAGTCAACATTTCAAATGCTGCATTATTCTTGTTACTGGCATATGTAAATACAAGAAGCACTTCCATGTGTCTTAGGTGTTTGTGTCTGGATATCTTTCAAGAACATTTAAAAAATTAAAAGGATATTCTGTCTAATATACCAGATAAAATGTAGCTGTTGAGAGTGTTCTGTTAATAGGGTGTTTAATCATAATTTTGAGTGTATGAGCACTAAGAATTCCCACTATAAAGATTCTACCAAATTCATGATGTAATGCAACCCCTGGGTCTGAGCAGTGATGCTGATGAAGTTTCCTGATTAATCTTGGATAATTTTAACAGTTTAGGAATCTTAGCATAAATCAAAATAAACTGATATACCACCATCAAAGTTTTCACCTGCAGCTTTGGTAGACTCCAAAATCTAGACTAAGAATTCTAACTTTGCTTTTAGGTGAAAGCACAAAAGAATGTATATGTGAAATGGCTGCCTTGCCTCAACTTCTTGTCAGTGGAGATTCTTGTCAAATGTTTCAACTCCTTTTGCCTCATCTGTAGTTCATGCTATTTCCAATGCCCTGAACTACCTTGCCAGCCTCCAGCTGCTGCCCTGGAGGACATGGATTCCTTATAAATAATATGCTATATCTCAACACTCCATGCCACCTACACCTGCACATTTATATATATAAAAATATTTATAAACCAATATGACTTCCAGCAGGAGACAAATATTTACCCTACTTGTCTAAAAAGTACATATATAAAGAGATTTATATTCTGTTGCCTGATAGATGGGATACATCACAAATACAGTCTTCTTTTTCATCTCTGCTGAGCAATCTCCCCTTGATTTTTTTGTTGTTTCTTCTTTGAAACTGAAGTCTTTACTGCAAGCTATTTGTCATTAATCAGTTCTGCATGGGTCTGACCCCTGCAAAAAGTAAATCTTCAGTAACTTTTGCTTTACTGGCTACCTTTGTAATTTATATGATCAAGTAAAGTTCACAGCATTTGTTTTAAAGGAATCCTTCAACCCTAAATATTTCCTTAGCTGTGTACATAAAGAAGTCAGTAAATTCATCATGAATAGTGAAGCTGTGAGTTATATAGTTTATACCAAACCCACAGCAATAAAATTTTTATACTTCTGAACTGCATATTCTGTTGAAAAATTCCATGTTTTACAAAGTAAAGCTATTATAGAAATGCTTCAGAGAGTTTTGCTTGGAATACAGTCATCTGTAAAACTGGTCTGCTTCACACAAAATTCATCCACATCTACGGGCCTCCAAGGGGAAAAAAACCCCCACATAAATTAGCTTTTCTGTACACCATGATGTTCAAATCTCTTGAGCTTATATTTATGAATTTTGTGGGCATAGGCCAAATTTCTCTGGATCCTGTTCAAGGACAGCCTTGCATCCTATGCAAGGACAGCCTTGATGGGCCTGAGGTAGTGTTCATCTTCTGCTCCCTGCTTTGTGCCTTCCCCAATAGTCTTGTGTCAGGCCAATTGTCTAACAGGGCAGAAAAAGATAGGAGTACAAAAAAGAAATGGAACTGAGAAGGCAGGCACACTTATAAAACCCTGCACAGCAATTCCCCAGAAACGTGAAAGGAAGTTATTGTACTGCACCGCAGGTCCAAACCATACAGTTGACCACAGCAGGTAGATGTGGTTTATAGAGAGGTCTGACACCTCCTTTATCTCTGTCTCCTTGGAAATGAGGTTAAAAAAATCAGTTATAGCAAGTGTATGTAAGGGGAATTTTGAAATGCACAATCTTATCTTCAACTGTTAATGGTGATGTTGATTTTATATCTGTGTTGTATATAAGCAAGGTACAGCTATTTTGTCATATGCATGGTGTTTTGATGCAAAGTTGTATCAAGTTCTGGGCAAGTACAAAGCAAGTAAACTACACATTAAAAACCACTTACATAAAATTTAATTGAAATATTTGGTAATGCTTTTATGTTCTTGTGCTCCTTTTTAAACTCAATGGGAAAATGTAATGCACTCATATTGCCCCCTTTTGATAGTAGAGGAAACCTACTAGGCGATCTTATAAATCAGAGCAACAATTTGCTGAAAAAATCTTGATAAATATAACAGTATTGATAAAAGATTGAACAGCAGAGAGGATGGTTTACCCATAAAAAGGGTGCTCACTTATGAAGACTGATGTAGAACAGAGACTAGATGGAGCTAAAGAATAAAGTAGGTATTTATTAAGTGGCCTCAGTAGATCCACCTTGGGCAGCACAAGAGCCCAGCCAGGGCTGCACCCCAGGTGAACTCAAAATGGCCACAAAATGGACGACAGGTCACGGGGTCTCACACTTTTATCAGTTTTGGTCCATTAGCATATTGGAGTTAATTGTCCAATTACAGCTTTAGCCCATGAAGTCCCATCCTTCTTATTTTCTCTGTTCAGTCCACTGTTGTTTACGCTCTTAAGCCTGAGATCTGGGTTGGCCTTCAAGCCTGAGATCTGGGTTGGCCTTCCTTAGGTGTCCAGGTAGAGAAGGAATGGTTTTGTCTACCTACTCTGTGAAGAGAGCTTACTACCCCCTTATATGAAGCCCAGACCCACACACTAAAGCAGCACAGAATCTGAAAAACATAGAAGCTAACACCTGAGGCATCAGCAGCAGGGACCCTCACTCCGCCATGCGGCTCCAGAGAACAATGGAAGGAAAAAAATTAATAAGAAAACAGTGTTGCAAATGAGTTTCCATGGTTAAACACCTACCCCCAATCAGGAAACCAGGGAAAACAGGGGCAAAGGAAACATGGAAAGCTATGTTCTCTGGAAGGGGTTTTGCTGCTGAGATGCTTGTGGCATGTCACCGGGCAGGGGCTGTCCCCATCAGCAGCGATCTCAGGGGGTGGCCGTGGTGGGGACTTGCAGAGTGACTCCTGCTCCCGAGTGAGCTCATCAAAAGGAAAAGGACCCCTCCATGGCTTTTAAAAGGGGCAAAACCACTCCTTACCATGGCTGCACAGGTTCCACTCCTGACACCTCAGAATTCCCTGCTGAAAACTGCTCCCTGCTCTCCACAGGGATGTGTGTGGTATAGAATAAACAGAGCCAAGACTGCATCTCCTATCCCTGCACCCCGGACGGTTACACAGCAAAATGAGATGCTCAGGGTTCTGAAGTTCATCAGAAGTTCTGATGTTTGTCTTCAGGAGCAAGCTCAAGGGAAGCAGTCAGACATAACTTGATGATGAAAAATAGAGAATAAAATATTTGTTTTTCTTTGTTTCTATGCACACAACCCTTAATTTTGCTTTATTTCGGTGCCTTTATCCTGAGCCATGATGTTTTTTCTGTCTTATTTTCTCCCCCACTGTGTTCTGCTGAGAAAAGGAAGTAATAAAATGGTTTGGTGAGCACCTGGCATCCAGCCTGTGTCAACCTACAACAGAAGAATCCCTGCACCACAGAAGCATCTTTGTATCATTCCAGATACATGGTGCCTGGAACAAAGACCTTGAGCATTTTCTGTATTTATATGATTGTTGTTCAAGTTAAATTGCAGTTGCAAGACAAAAATAAATCCACATTAAGTTTTATAAATCAGATTGAACCTGAAAGTCAGAGAGGAGAAGAATGGTTTTCCCTCTCAACTCTCATGTTTATATATAAACCTAAATCAAACATGACAAAAATCACAAGTAAAGGCTTCTTTACTGATGACCTTTTACACCAATAATTGGTATTACCACCAGTAATTGGTTTAGACAGGTATATAAAAAAAAAGACAGAGCTGGAATTTGTTACACCAGATCATGCACCTACAACATTTTTCAAAGACTGTGGTGTTTAGGACTGACTTAAGATTACAGGTGACCTTACAGGAACTTTCATTGCAATCCATTGTTAGTTTAGAAAGCAGTGCTGAAGTGACTTGATAATAAACTACAGTTTAAAAAAGTTCATGCAAGCCATATTTCTGATAGAATTTTTTGACTGTCAAAATAGGTCCCTCAGGGAACTTTGATGCAGTTGTTAATATTAATATAGCACTATACCTACCATACAGCACCTACCCTTCTGGGTTATGTGCCAGCTGAAATATCAAGGTCCTACTACAATATAAAAATGTGGTATGAGAAATACGTGTAATTATGCAAAACCCTGTGACATATAAAGACTCAAAAGAAAGATGAGGCACAACTCAAAATAAGGTTTGACAGAAATAATAGCGGTTAGAATTGATCTATAATATTTCTTCACCATTTATTAAAGAGGTCTGTCCTTCAGCTGTCAGACTGGCCCTGAGAGTCCTCAACATCATCTCACAGACCTGTTTGGGAGCCAGAGGCTAAAAACAAACCAATAAGCAAGCAAACAAAAACCCAAAAAAATAATAAATAGTATTATTTCCATCTGTCATCAAACAGTGACTCTATTTAAGTTTTAAAATCAACCTGCAAATGGGAAATAGTGAACTACAGAAGGCTTTATCAGAAAGTTTGCTTGCGTATCCAGTCCTTCACATCTCCAGGGCAAGTAATTTAGTCCACATTAGTTGGACCAGAAAAAATGATTGTGACTCTTAAACTTTCTAGTGAAATTCTGTAGTCTGTATGGTGCAGATTCCATTTTAGGCAATCAAATGCCCTCTTTATCGTCAAATTTTTTTGGAATTTATCTATAATGAATAGTATCTGTGGTCAAGATATATGTGATTACTAAAATGAACTACACTAAGAGATGTGACCCTGTGGCTACCCTAGATCAGAGGATATTAGCCACTCACAACTCAGTGTTTTCTGAGGAGACATCTTCATTCTGTTAAAATTCGCACCACTCACAAGGATAAGAATGGAGAGACTTGAGGAGTGTTAATCCTGTAAGCCATTGGGACAGCAATCTTTACAAGATACAGAGTGTGGTTCTGAATAACAGCCTTCTAATGAGGTAAACAAATGATTAAATATATTATTTTCCCCTATTCATGCAGAAGTCTGTCTCGGTTTATGTTAGTCTCTTCCATTTTTACTTATTTTCTTATTCCCTTTAATTAACAAGTTTTACTTCCAATTTAGAGTAATATGTTTTCTCTTTTTTTTTCCTTTAAGGAGTGAGTTTAAAGAATTTGTTTAAATTGTAATTAATCTCTCTCCTTGTCATATAAACAGCTGCAATCTATCACTATGACTGTTTGTTTACCCTGCAATAACAATTGCACCTTTATTCAATACTCCATCTCTTCCAAGTATCCTTTAAGCAGGATTACAAAAATCTACTCAGACTGATCCTTAGGCTTATGGCAGAAAGGGCCAAAACTCATGGGTTTCCTTACATTTTTGAGTAAGAGGGAGTTTACCTCTGCAACTGGAACTGTTTTCTGTTTCTATGCTGATTATTGAGTTCTATTTTTCCCTTTGAATAATATTAAGATAATTCCCTTAACAATTATCTTAAGAATATTATTAAAAAAAATATTAACTTATCTGGAGGAAGCAAGTGAAGGAGTCATGATCAAGTTTCCTGCTATTTCATTCCAGAATTTCTTTCTTCAGCATTTTGAGAATGAATTGGAGAAAAAGCATCAGCTTGCAGTACATAAATGTTGGACAAAACTATCCTGAGCTCCTGTTATTCTTTGGAGTTTTCTGTAGTAAAGTATAGTTAATGTCTACTGTAGCCCTCAAAGGTCGAAAGAACTTTGAATGAGACACTTTCTGCCTCGGGACAGAGTCTTGTGAGCAATCCTGTATTGCAACATGTTAGCAGAATCTTAAAAAGAGAGGGAGATGTCCACCACCAATATTTTCCTAGGATAATTGACTTTCTTACTCCTTAAAAGATACTTGGAAAAAAACAGTCATATTGCAACAATATTTCAGTAAGAATCAATACTTAACACGAGTTATTTCCAGTGTATATTACTCCTATTTTATTATTTACTTCTTAGCAGAAGGATTCACAGTAGAAATTCTAAAGGAAGACAAGCAGAATTCAGCAAATAAAATGAGGCATAAGCTAGTATACTGAAAACTGATTAGAGATTTCCTCCTTCAGTAAGAAATTCACGTTGACTGTAATTTATTCATGAAAAGACTCAGCAGTCAACTTTGGTCATCTCTGTTTATATTTTTCTTGTGAGATATTTCTTCCATTTCATTATCTGCTCATTCAACCAACATACCTAAACATGCCTGGAGGATATTCTCTGTTCAAAACCTTGCATCTTGACAAAGTAGGATATTTCATCCTTTTTCTCTGAAAATATAAAATAAAAAAATCATTATAAGTGAAAGATTATTAACATTAAGCTCAATCTATCTACATTGCAGAAATTCTGTACAGCTCTGTATTTTTTTCACCGGCCAGATTATTATTTTTTTCTTTTATGTATTCATTTCTTTTAACCAGTCCCTCTTATTGTAACACAAGATGATATATCCAAGAAAAGATGGGGTTCTGTGCTACTATCAGATGAATAAGTAACAGATAAAGGATTTTAACAGAAGGATTCACTTTGGCCTTTTTCCCTGCTAGCCTGGCATCCATTCATGAAAGAACCCTTAAAGGGGAAAATGAGGAAGAGTGGAATGAGAGGAGTTCAAGATACATCCTTTTTTCAGAGTTTGGTAGAATGATAACACAGGAAAGTCTTATAATGTGGACAGGCAGGCTAAATATGTGAGTACATCTTCAGGACTGGATACCTGTTCTACACCACACAAGAACAGGATACCTGTTCTACACCACATAAGAGAAATGCTCAACTTCCAGCTAAGAAACTGTTTTGCCATGCAAAGGAACAGGGCAGAGGAGCAGGTCTAGAGGTTAATTCACAGGCATTACAGAAGTGAATCCTAATCTTTTCTGCTCAGGTTGAGTGATACATTTTTTTTTCTGCATCTCTGTGCACAGTTCATAAACAATAATGTTTTTCCATTTCTACTTGTAAGTTTCATTAAGTTTACTTATGAAGTTTACTAAGTTTACTTCTATGAGTTACCTGATGATTATGATCTCTGGCTTGAAAGCTGGTGCCATACAGCTCCTTCTACCTACTGCTCTGGTAACCAGCCCAATGCAAAATAAAACAGGAAAACCTCCCCCTCCTTGGGATGGAATTTCACTGTTATGTTTTCCTTTTGAACCTTCAGTGCCTGATGGGTCGGGTTTAAATTGCCATATAAAACCGAAATCTTACTCACCCTTCTTTCCCCATTGATTTTGAAAGGACTCCATCTGTTATCATTTCAGAGGCAAAAAAATTCATTTTGATGGCTTTAGAGAGCAGATAATATGGATCTGAAGAGTACTAGAATATAAAGGAAACAGCTTTTTTCTTTGCTTCATGTTCTGTTGTCCAGATAATTTTTAATTTTTGGTAGATTTAAAAGAAAAAAAAAAAGATGGATAAAAAATGCCAAAACTTATTGTGTAGAAATAACACAGATCAAAATACATGTGTATGTGAAGAAATAACAGTTTTAGACAGCTGAGAATAACATCATGTACTTCATTGCTTGGCCAGGCAGTAATAAATAAGAAATATCTTCTATCCTTCTAGTTGTACAAATATCAGATAATACAAATTTTTTCAGATAGGAATTTGATATCTTACTTTGTTAATTTATGAAATACAAGACTCCAAAATACCATGGATGATTGTTAGGACACATTTTTTGTATGAGAATTGTTTTGATGCCACTGGAACTGTTTCTCTGAAAAACTCAGTGCATATATATATATATACACACACACACATACACACACCTACATAATTTTTGATCCAATGTTTTGTGTCCATAAGTTAGAACATAATAAAAGAAACAGAGTTGCACCAGATGTTTAATGATTATTTATGCAAGTACCAGAAAAAACACAATATAAAATTAGCCAAATATGAGTAATATTTTGAACAATTAAAACTAAAATACAGCAGTTTTTAAAATCCAATAATAATAGTAATAATAATGTTACAATATATTGCTACTATTTTCACAACTGCAGCTGTTTTTCTGCCTAATGAAACTTCTAGCTGGTGACTTTAATGAATATGTCCCTGTTGCTGCTTTAGAATTTGCATATACCAGAGATTAACATGAGAAATATTAATAATTAGCAAATTAACTGTAAATAACTTAAAATTTTGAAGTAAATCAAACAAAAGGTTAATTTATTCTTGTTTTCCTGTCAAAGCTTCTTTAATATCTCTAAGTGCTTGATATAGTAAAAGTGTATATATTACTATTCTAGTAGTATTCTAGAGGAGTATTACTATGTGTCAGCCATGCATTCTGTCTGAGACAGAGGACAGTAATTTCTTGATATGAATCTTATTTCTCTTTGATTTTTAGCTATTATATATTCTACATACAGCAGCACCACTTCCTGTTCAGATCATTAAATAGTGTTAGAAAAGGTGAGTGTTTTTTCCCCTGTTTTTCACCCTGTTAGTTTATATTCAAGTGCTTTGAGAAATCCTATCCAAAGAAAACATAAAACAAACCTATTCAATATTTTTTGAAAAATACATTTCTATAGTATTCTACTTATAATGTAAAGAGATTAAAAAGGAAAAACAGCTTTTAGTTTTCAGTTAAGTACATATTTTCAAAGAGGTTTAAGTAAATGTATGTGTAATTTTTATAAAAACAAGGTGGTTAAAAAGTCATATTGAAGGGTGGTAATATGGAGCAAAATGTCTAACCCCGAAGCTCTTAGCCTTAAATAGAGGTTTATCTCCACAAAAACAACTCCACTGATAACACCTTTTTTTACAAGAAAATTACTCTTTTATCCAGAAAGTCATACATTTGCCCATTTACGAGTTTTTCCAATATTGAGTCAAAGACTTTATAAAAGTTTAAAGTGTAGTTGTAAAGCAGATCTTAAAAAAGTTGTTTATTTCTACAGGTAGAAAATTTAACATATCCCACCCTGCATTTTAGCCCAGCAATTAAATGCAATAATTTTTCTTTTTCTTTTTTTTTTTTGCTTTGGTGTGAAAATAAAAACCTGGAAACTTAGGGGAATAGACAATTTTTGGGGAGAGGTTTTAAAGTGTGTTTTAGTTTTATGTGAAGAAAACAGGGAAAAGATGTCCTTAAGTAATTTTTAACTCCAGCTGTATTCACATTATGGCAGAACATGGGATTAGATTTGTAGGTAAACACCTTTTTGAGTGTCATCTGCTGTACAAGTGTTGGGAGGACTTGTACAACGAGCAAGCTCTAGGCTGGATGTGTGCTCATTAACACCTGGCACACTTACTGCACTCCCAGCACAAATCTACATCCCTGCATCCATCCACAGGCAGCCTGAGATGGCCCTGTGGTGTAATCCAAAGCACAGTGATGGAGAAGAACCAAGAGATTTACTTTAAAACTGCCCCCTGTAAAGCAAACTAAACATTCATGTGGACTCAAGAGCTCTGAAATTTTCCTGGCCTGGTTGTTGAGTACCATTATTTTTGCATTTTCCAAGAAAGGGCAACAAAGCTGGTAAAGGGTGTAGAGTATGAATCTGATGAAGAGCAGCTGAGGGAGGTGGGGTCCAAAAGGGTCATCAAGTATTGAACAGGCTTGAACAGGCTTCCAAGGGAAGCGGCTGAGTCATCATTCCTAGAAGTCTTCAAAGGATGAGGTACTTTGTGACACAGTTTATTGGAGGACTTGAAAGTGCTGGGTTAATAGGAGTGAAGATCCTCAGGGTATTTTTCAATCAAAATAATTCTGTTATTCTATGACTTCCCAAGACAGCCAAACTGAATACTCAGTTTCACAGTCATTAATGTTAGGTTGTTTCTTTTGGTTTTTTTCTCCTTTTTTAAACTTTTTTAGCATTATCTTGTGAAACAGTGGTACAATTCACACAAATCTGATATCTCACAGCTGTATTTACTATTCTACTGCTATTTACAAAATTGCTAGTACAAACTACATTTTTGTTACTGCTTTGCTCTAAGACATTAAGTTCAGGCAACTGCACTTTTTCCATCATTTCACTGGTAAGGTTTGTGTGTTTTCCTTCCAGTGATTATGTTCAGTAGTGATTTATATTTATTACCAAATAATTGATGAAAATGTTGAACAGAACTGTGTCCAATACAAAACTTTGTAGAAAATGATGGAGAACAGAGTAATAACTCCTTTGTCTATCAGGCAACTAATGATCTACTTGTGTGATTCCTTTCATAATCATTCCGACTCTGTTTACCAAATCTACAATCATATGAAGGCTGAAATCAGATTTGCTTTGCAAGATTTATATTCCAAAAAATCATGTTGACTACTAGTAATTATATTCTCACTATTTAACTCATTATGGTTTAGATTTTGTATCTATTTGTCTCCAGTATTATCCAGATCTTATTCCAAGACCTTTCCCCAAAATTCCCAGTGGCCTTGGATGAATCTGGTCCTAATTTGCTGGTGTGAATTTGTAAATAGGTTGTGCTTTTACACTCAAAGTGTGCTAAATAAAGAGATTTGGTGAAAGAGCAGCAAAAGGTCAATTTTTGCAAAAGAAAGTTAGCAGAGGAATGTGCTGCTGACTGCTCATTCCAGAATTTTCTTCTCCTATTAACTGCTAGCTTCTCTGCAGCTCAGAGTGGGAAAAGATTTCGTGACTACTGTAATGCAAAGCCCAGTTAGATATTTTTCATCATTTAGGGCATTTCAAGAAACAGACATTTTCAACTGTCAAATGGCTGCTGTTGTAAATGCCATTTTCCTCAGGGTTCTAGCTGGGGAAGATATGAATCACAATCAATATTACTTAGAAATTTTTCCATTTATTAAGCTGATATTAGTAATAAAATCCAGGTGTTATTCTAAATCACAATTACTAATATAAGAATCTAATTGAATTAGCTAAAAAAAAAAATTCCTCTTGATATACAATTTAAATATGCTGCCAGAACCAGCTGTAACACTGCCTAGTCTTTGCCTTAGATCTATTTAGACTTTCACAGGCACAAGCCACTCTAATGCAGTGCTGTTCTGAGCAATACCACAAGCAATAAACCCAAGCAAAACACAGGGCTTTTTCATCAAGATCAAAAGGTCTGTTTTTTGAACAGAGCACACAAGGAACATCTCATCAGCAGGAAGTCATGCACCCTAAACAGCCGAAAGATGAAAGCAAGGTTATAGTGTACAACATTACTCTATCAGGAAAATAAACTATAGCCAGATTTTTGTGCAGATTCCAAACTTACATTGAAAAATGAAAAGCAAAAAACAAATCCTCAGAACAAAAACCTTGGCTAAGGTTTGTGGAAGCTGGAGTAAGTACTGAAGCAAAGGACTTCTTAATAACACCTGTTGACTTTTGCAGAGTATTTAAAATTCTGTCAAAAAAATAAAAATTCTATTGTTGTCAGACAAGAAGAATCCAAGACAACCCTCTTTAATGCACATCAGTGCTCCTGGACAGGCAATGTGGACTTGCATACCGTGATGATCTTGACTATGTAGGTGCAAAAATATGTATATGAATGAACAAAATCCATGTGAGAATGAGTTTGATAGCTGAAATTAACTCCTCTAAAGTAATTGTAAATAAATCTCAGCTTTCTCTGCTCTAAAATATCAGACTCAATTTTGGTACTTTAATTTCTTATATTATTCATATAAATTTGAAGCTGATATGAAAAGTTGATTATTTGAATTTAAAATTTGTATTAATGTGTTTGTATTATTTAGTATTTTTTTAATTAACTTGAAGTTGATATGAAAAGCTTTGATTCAAAACCAGGATGGAGTAACTTGATATTAACATGATTTTATTGTCTTGCTTACCATGCATTGGCCATGTGAGTAGGAGAGTAGGCAAGTAAATAAGATGGTTGTTACACAGAGATACACTTTAAAAGAATGAGAGGATGAAGACCAAGTACCAAATTTCTCCCCTGCTGCTGAAGAGGAGACCCCTGAAGGGCTACTTCCAAGTAAGCAAGTATACTAATCATCTGGTTGTGTGACTGTCTATTTTGTTATGTCTTGATGTGTTTCTAAAAATGTATATGCTCATTAATAAATTTTATTTTTGTCCCAGCCTACATTTTATATGATTATTTTGATCCTGTAAACAACACTTGTTTTAAAAGTCTACGCACAGTCTCTTCTCATACAGGTTACCAACTTTTGCATTGTTTTCAGAATACCTTTCTCAAGTGCTTAATTATCTTCCTCAGGTTCTAGTCAAACACTGAAGTGCCTTTATTAATGCCCTTTAGTAAGTCCATGTGTGAATCATACCTCTCAGGCACTGTGGAGAACATTTTATTGTTCCAATAATCTCATGGTACATTGTGCTTCACATGGGTGATGTGAAAACACACATACCTTGGTGGGATGCAATTAGACAGAACTTCGTTTCAGTTATCTCAACACTCCATAAATCGGTTGCAAACAGTTAATTTTATGCAACTACTCAGCCTTTTTCCACAATGTATCTGACATTAACTTTCTCACAAAATACAATCCAACCTGAGGAGTCCAGACCTTCTTGCCTTAATGCTTGTATTAAAAACTAATGCACAACTTTGAGACTGAACGTTTACCCTCTCTATACCATTTGACTTATGGAAGAAAAGCAAGGAAAAAGTACCAATTATAGCACTTAGTTTTTCATTGTTGCAATCAGAGATTAATTGTGATGTGGGTAGTATTTAACATCTGGCTGTCATTTCTTATCTTTATGCATTGTGAAATAAATTAGTGAATACTTTAGGCTATTTCTGCAAATAACTACATTATTCAAACTGTATTGATGAGAAAATTTTGTCAGTAAGGCCAAAAGAATGGACCATGGTCACAGAGCAAACCCACAACAGAATGACAAAAGAGCTGTTTCTGACAGAAATCTTTTGACTTCATATAGGAAGATAAAACTCCCGCATGTCAAATGTTCTTCTAGTTGCTCAAAATTTTTCACAGAAGCTCATTTATTTTGCATATTTCTATATTACATGTAGGAGTTTGCCTTTAACTTTTTCTCTTCATCCTGCAAACCTTTGCCTGTATAAAATTACTTTTCTTAAATACGAGAACAAGGACATTAGTAATTGATAATTTCAAACTTAGGCTTTGCATATGTTGTAGAAGAGAAAATGAATTACTGCTCAGTGAACAATTCTGAGCTGCATAGAAATACATGAAAATTGCCAAGTTACTGCCAGATGGACCAAATCCCAAACCTGTGATGTTGTGGTTACAATGTGTGTCTGTGTGCATGCTTAGAGGCTTTTCCAGGCTCCTCAGTTACAGCACAGATATCAGAAGTGCTTATATGGTCTAACATAACCAGGCTCAGTGCTTGTGCTCTTACATATGGGCATAGATGAAAGCTGATGCTGGATGTGAAAAATGAGCCTAAAAATGAGCTAGCAAAATATTTTCATTTCTGCTTTAGACTGGAGACATTTCTGAATACATACATAAATTTTCAGTCTCCTAGGTTTATTTTGCACTTTTGCTTAGGTAGATGAACAGTCTATAAGTAGCATTTTAAATTTCTGTGTTAGTTATTTATTAACATGCTGCTTTTCAATTTTAATTTAAATACTAAAAGTTGAGATAGCTGGAATATATTAAGTCTTTGGAGAAAAAGTTAAAAGTTATTGTCAAGGTTATATACCAACCTCACTAAGCAGCCTTTTATCTGTATTAAAAAAGAAAACCCATGCAAGGTTAATGCTGAAAACTTAATTAGGTGTCCACATGAAGGAAGCTCACATTAAAGACTGATTATCTTGATATTGTAAACCAATTTTCCTAGATACTGCTGAACTTTGTGTGTCCTCAACTTTAGTCTCTCTAATTCATAAATTGCCTTTTATTCATGTGTCTCACATGGAAGGCTATAAAAAATTGAGTTTTTCAACATTGTGAGAATGACAACACCATCTCAGAAAAATCTTCCAGACAGTGCAATGGCCAGTACTCCATCTATTCCTGCCAAGATAAGATCACAATTATGTAAATACCAATTTTTTCTATTTCTTGCACAACATAAAGAAAGCATTGGGGTGTGTCTATTTATTTTCAAGAATCTTCTACTTCAGGGCTGAAGGATGATATCCATCAAGGCTGAAGAATTTAGGTGGTGCTTTTTTAAATAATTTTTGAGAATCATAGTACTTTAAAATGTTACCATTCTATCCTATATCCTGTTATAACAAATTTTAATCATTACATGAGAAGAATGAGCCTTGCTATTATTTAATGTTGTAGTATTATCTTTTAGGTATCTGATCACCCTGAAAAATTGTTTATTTTAGTACACGTTTCCCTGTCATTAGGATTAGGTCTCCATTGAATTGACTAGCAAGAGTGCAAAGATAAAGTCAGAGGAAAAAGGTCATTTAAATTTTAATTACAGAAATGTTTTATGCAGTTACTAAACAATTCATTTATATATTTTTAGACTGTGACTTGCTGCATGTGTGTTTAAACCCTTTCTTCATGATGAATGAGGTTTTAATCTATCACACAGAACAACAAAAGAGAAAACCTCCTATCCAGCCAGGGGTGCAGTAGCTCTTTGATTGCATATACTCCCTTTGTTGATGTAAGGGCTGCATATGAAGAGAGGTGGCAGCAACAAGGGACCCTGAACCCAGATGTATCTTAAGGTGCACAGGCCAATGAGAGCTGTGGCAACTCATCATGTTAGCTCAAATGTATTTATCTTCTGCTTGACAACATACAAATCCATTTATGCTGAATGTTTATCTAGAATTTTTATATAGCTTTAGGCATACAAATTCATTTGTATGCAAAATAGATGAACCATGTCTATACAGTTTTTAATATAATAGATGAACAGAAATGTAATGAGTTCATCTTGAAACGACCTCTCTCGTGTAATCACAAAATCATTAAAAAGCTCCCAGGTGAAAATCTGAAATTCAGAAACTATTTCTTTACCTGAAATTGGCAGATATTAACATTGACGGATTTTTTTTCCAAGTACCCATGCACAAACGAAAATTTAGCTTTTACATGAATGAATTATTCTTAATAATGCTTTTGCTTTAAAATAATGTTGCTATTTTTTAGGTGTTTGAGATTTTTATTTCTAGTTGCAATAGTATGTTCAACGAAAAATTGAACAGTTTACCATGAGGGAGCAAAATATCCTGCAGTAATCTTAAAGAAAGAGGCACTTAAACCCCTTTCAAAGGGCACAGAAGTCAATAGACTCTTTAAAAAGCCAGTGAACTTTGAATAAGAGCATACAAATAAATTTTTGATCCACCTAGTGACTACAACTCTTCCAATTGATTCTCCTTGATATTCTACCATCTCAAGTGTGACCACATTTAAATTTTCCATTGTGTCTGTAGCATAGAAAATAGGTTATAACAGAAAAGGGGTTGGGCCACAATTTTTTATGAGAGTCTGAAATATTCTTCTGTATTCTGAATGGCGTTAGCTACCTGCATCCTGAATCAAACTTACTGTATTTTGCATAATCTAGAGTGTAGAAAACTTTCAGATTTTTACAAAATTGTTTGAGTTTTTTAGATAAAATTTCTTTTACATAAATCTGGAGTCCTTTTAGTTCTACAGTTATGCTACACAGAAATCATATTTTGCAGAAAACTACTGTTCTCACATTCCTTGTCTCTAGAAAAAGAGCTTGATTTTTGGGATGGAAGTTAATTTATTATACCGAAAATCTATGGAAATCTACACAAATCTAGCAAATTTACAAAGCTTTAAAAATCAAAATTTCCTTAATTTAATGAATGTATACCTAAACTGATTCATACATTTGATTAAGTTTATTTACACTTGTGGGTTTCACTGTTTGTCTAAGCATAACATTTTTTGATCTGGTCTTAAAGACCTGGAATCCAATGGCAGATAAAAAAAAATGAATATTCCTACCATGTTTTAAGAGCAGCCATATTCTTTTATCAGCATATCAGGAAGAAGAGGCTATTGACTTGAATAACAAGATGATAAGATGCAGGTCAGAAAGTAAATAAGCAAATGCAAAAGTGAGCAGAGTACTCAGCATGAAAATATAAAGTATGTTTCCTAAATGCTGAGAACAGCTGGACAAAGAACATAAAGCTGAATGAAGGCAAGCTGATAGTAAGTTTCTTGAGGAAAGAATATAGATACTGAGAAGAAATACAGAAAGACTAAAACCACTGAAAGTTAGGGAAGAAAAAAGCAAAAGTGAATGGAAAGAAAATAGTTTTAGAGATGATGATGATGCATAAAAAATAAAAGATGACAGCATGACATCATAACTGGCAATAACCAAGGAGAGGTTTAAAAAAAAATTTGAAAATCTAAGGAAAGATTAGGAGATTAAAGAGGAATATAAATGTTAGACTAAGAATATAAGGTAGTGAAAAAATAAAAAAGGCATTTGAAGGTAAAGTCAGGTAGATACCAGGAGGGAAATAATGGATTTGAATGGGAAAGAACTTAGAAAGTGGGAATGACATCAGAGATTAGTCAATTATAGAACACTAGTACAGAAGGGGCAAAGAGCCAACAACTGAGGTAAAAAAAAAAGTGCAAAAGGAATGCAAAGCTGACTGCGCAAAGATTATGAGGTAACAAGTTTTAAAAGAAGAGATATCAATTTTGCATTCATGTAGACTGGAAGAAATAGAAGAAATCATGTATGAAGTTAAAAGGCATACAGAATTTTCCATCAACAGTATCAGATGATGACATAACATGTCTGGTTGAGCACTGAATTTAAGTGATTAATAGAGTTTGTCTAGTGTACTATATAGTATATTATAGGTATAAATTTAGGTATAATATTATAGGTATAAATTATATTATAGGTATAAAATTACAGGTTTTTTTTTTTTTCTGAAAGAAAGATATTTGTGCCAGTGTCAAGATGGGGTACGCTGAATGTTTTTGACACTGAAGTGAGTACATTGATAAGGTGATTGGCATAATTTGCTCAAATATTGGTGTCTATGGCATCTGAGGTGCCATAAGGTATACAAGAAATGCACAGTGGTCCAACAGGCAGGACACAGGAACTATGGGAGGCTTACTCTGACGTGGAAACAGCAGCTGAAGACCAAAGTACTCTGGAATGTGTTAAATGGAGCCTATCACACATCTTTGACATGTACCATATCTCCGCTTGAATGCCTAGTTTTACTAAGGCAAAAAGTGAGTTTTCAAATAAAAGTAATTAAATCAATTAGTGGTTTGAACACAGAATCCATTACATATTGTTTTATCATTTTATAGAATAAAAACTAATTCTATGAAACAACCGATGGTACTAGTTCTGGGCACTGCAAGAAAAAGATCTTCAGCAAAGGGAAGGGCCAAGGGCTAATTTTTTTTTTTTTCTTGACAATCAATAAGTATTGAGAGAACACATGGAAAAACCAGGAAGAAAATGGAATTTGAACAGCTGCTGATTAGTGAGTACTAACATTTCCAGGTACCACATGGGGCAGATCCCGTGTAAATGTGGTCATGCAAGTAAGACAGACATGAAATAAAGAGACATGAGTGCCCACTGCACAGACAAGATGGTTTCTGATATCTCATATTTTTGAGTTTACTTTTTTTTATTAAAGATAATGGGATTTTATTTCATACTGGATTATTTTATAATGTTAGATATACATAGGGTTCCCTTTGACCACTACAAGAAAATCAGCAGGAATTTTTCTCAGGCCAAGATGGAACGAGGAGCAGTATTGTGTAAAATTCACCTTATCTATCTGGTTGCTTCTGTGACAAAGAAATACACTGTGCTCTTATGCCATCCAAGAACAAAAATGTCACTCCAATATATTGCTCTTGGGTTAGTCCTTTCTTACCACATCAAAAGAAGAAACCCATTTATTTGGTTTTATTGTGAAATGATAAAACATGTTTCCAGGGCTTTTCTCTTATAGAGAGAAACAAACAACAAAGTAAATAAAACAACAATAAAATCCACCAGGAACGTAGAGGTTTCAAGAAGGAGTTTTCCACCAAAATGAAGAGAAGAACAAGGAACAGTGGGCACCTACTTGATCTAGGTAGACACTACAAGTCTGTCAGGAAGGAGGAGATGTGCATGGACTGCTAAAATACACAGATTCAAGAGAGGGAGCTGCTGAAGTTATATTCCATTACATGTGCTGACATAACAATGCTTACTTAACTAAATAATCAAATAAGACTTCAGTCAAAGGCTTACCTCTTCTCTGAAAAAAAAAGTGTCTTTATCCAAAATTAAATGTTTTAAAGCTTATGCATTTTTCTTGTTCTTCAAAAAGCTTTAATCAGGAGCTAACTGGCAACCACTTTTGTAATTGTGGGAAAGTTAAGGGAAGCATGTGAAGAATGTGCCTATAATTCTTGAGTAGTAAAAGTACTAGGTGCACACAGGCTTACAGCATTATTTTTCAGGCTCAGGAGTTCACAAAGACCAAAAATACAAGTAAATATGAAACAGGGTTCAATTAAATGAAGAATTTCTCATCCTGTTTATCCAAGGCTTGTTGATTTTGAATTTATATCGAGATATGAAAGATCTTAGCAGTTTCCTACTGCTTGTTGCCATCATGATTAAATGCACAGGAGCACAGTGTATTTCTGCAGAAAGAAAGTTTCAAATGAGTGTAGCAGGTCAAATTCCTATCAAGGAAGGACACAACTCACTTGGTAATTTGGTTACAAACAAATACTATTTGGTCTAATACAGGTGGAAAAAATCCTGTATCTTCAGTCATAGACTCCAGTATGCTTAGAATTTGGAGGAAATCATCACATAAGCAGTGCCTCTGAACAGGGGTTTGTGGTGTAGGATGGATAATGCCACTCACATGAACAGGAAAGAGACTTCTGAAGAAAAATTAAGGTTACTTGCTGTTGAGTTTGTGCTAGTGTCCCACCAATAGAACATCTAAGCCATTATCTCATTTCAAGACATTAAGGAGAATTGTTGTTGTAGGCAAAAATATAGCAGAAAAAATGATAATGAGAACTGACCACAGAACAAGATCAGAGTGTCTTAGGTTGATGACAAGATGATGTCTTTTCTTTTATATACCTTTTGTATAAATTTTATGTATCCTCAGTATTCTTAGCATGCATACTTGTAATTCCTTAAGTCTGATAATTTAGCACAGCCCTAGTATTTTGTCAGGCCAGGAGACCAAACATCCTAAAGGTCTCATAGTAGGAGGCCAGAAAGCCCTACACTATCCTGAGAAACCAAGGTCCTCTCTAGAACATATCCTCTAAACTAGAGATTTGGCATTTGCAGGGGGCAATTCCTCACATGGGGGAATATCATACCATTCATCCAGGGCTCCCATTGGGGCATCCTTGTTAGATGTGATAATTAGTAAGGTCTATAAATTGTATATGCAATCTATCGTGTGTGTGCATTGCGGTGCATCCCACCTCGGCGAAGTGTTGCCCCAGTAAGGATCCTTATTAAAATACTGAGGTAAAACCCCCTAATCCTTTAACAGTGTCTGGCTCTCAATTTTTTAAGATCAGGAAAAAGCATCAAGGTAACAAAAAAAAATTTAACTTAATATAAGGGTTAAACATGTGATAACTTAAATACATCCATTTCTAGTACAGCTATTAATGAAAGATTTTGCTAACAATTACAGAGTAAGAGATGAGCCCATGGAAAACTGTTCTGGCACAGAGCTGAATCTTGAGGTCCCAAGAGGTCAACCACTTATAAATATTTCTTAGCATCTGAAAAAGTATAATTCTTCAGACTCTTCTGATTCGATTATGTTTACAAGGCTACACTAATTCTGTAATTATTTTCAGTTACATTGCTCTGAACAATTTCTAGAATTCTATTGCTACTACTTTCAGTACAGTAATTTCAAAATCAATTCTCTGCTAATACTTTGATTTTATTGAATCAAGGATTTGGCCTTGTTTTTTTCTCAGCTCATATCTTGAGATCAACATCAGGTTCTTACTTTCAATCAATTTTCTAATGGGAAATAATATTTTAAAGCTATAAATGTAATTAACTCCAAAAATAGTATCATCATGAATTACAAACTTCTGATTTTTTATTCTTATGGTGATAGTTTCAGTAATTCTAAATACTAACCTCCATTTTTACAAGAATTGCTATGGACAAAAATTAGCTCCCTTAAAACCACTCAAAAGAAAGAAGCAAAAATTAGCCTTTCTTCCAAATCCCAGCTTCGCTTGAATACACCAGAGATGGGTCTCCACAGTCATGAAAAATTGCCTTGCTTGCACAATTTCAGCTGACTTGAATGGTAAAACTTATCTATTGCTTTCTTCTCTCCAGTAACTTTAATTTGCAAAAGGGTTGACCTTGCCTGTAGATTGGTTACAGCCCATTGCATTTGTGACACAGCCTGTGTTCAGGATTTGCATAGGCTAATTGCATCCCCAGATTTCCACCCTCACAGGTATCCTCTCTCTGAAATTTGTAAAATCAAGTTTTTGCTCTAGTCCTGGATTTCTGTAATTTAGCAGCTACTTAAAAATGTGCCTGATTCCAAAATTAACATAATGTTTACATAATGATTTAACCCATGTAGCACTTGTACCACATCAGATGTTCTGTCTTGCATATACTTCAGCCTCAAGCTCCTCAAAGCAAGTTTCTGTTAGTATCAAGGAAGGTTTGAAGAGCTTTTGGAACCAAGGGAATTATCAAATCTCAATTTTCTTTTTCATCTGGTTATTTTCTCAGAGTTGTTTTAGTGTTGGTTTAATCATCTGTTTTATTTGTTCTCATATGCCAGGTGGCTGAATTTGTAAGCAATGCATTTTTTTTCTTACTGTTGAACTCTTCACATCTTTGAATACTCTCAGAACAGCTGTCAGATTCAATCTTTACTGGGACTATCTAGAGAGAAAAAAGACTTTTCCACTATGTCTACAGTTGTGACTTGCTCAACAGTCCACTGCAAAAGAAATCACCTTACTTCAGAGTACTGATGGAGAGAATCTACTGTTACATGTAGAAATTATTCCTTTAGGGATTTCTATCAGTGGACCAACAAAATAATTTTGAAAGCATACTGTCATTCTTCCTATCTCTGAGAACCCGAGGGGACTTTTTCTTTAAATGTGATAGATTGCTTGGAGAAAATTCAGGCATACCTTTGCACATTTACTTTTCAAGCCAGAAGCCTTAGACAGAAAGACTTTGGAAGGTGTTGTCCTGATTCCCTCCACTGAAGGTCTCACCAGCATAATAGCACATTTCCTTTTTACACTCACTTTATATATATACATATATATATATATATATATATATATATATATATATATATATATGAACCTTACTTCCTTCAAATAGCAGTAACCCCAAAATTACTTTACTTTACCTAAGGATTATTTTTACTCTAAACTATTACCTTCAAAGATACAAGGAGATATTTAAATTATTTTAATTTTTTCCCAGTCTTTAAATTAATTGCTTCATTTTTATGTGGTTCTTTCATGAGAGTTGCTAACAATATATCTGCTCCAATGGATTTTTAATTTACGTTTATGTTTAAAGTTTACACAATTCCTTGTTTTAGCAGCTGATCTAGTATCTAATTGGAGTACAGTCCCAGAACCTTTTAACTTTTGCACCATGAAATGTTTCTTCCATTTAGTAGTGTCACAAACACACTGCAACAAAATAACAAATGTATAGAATTGACTCACCAGAAGTGTGCTTATGAGCATCCTGTTTTGATAAGAATTGTAAAAGTGAACTGCATTTCCAAGTACAATCTGAAAATGAAGTAAGCATTCTATCGTAATGAAAATATTCAAGTGCAGGTGATAGAAAGCAATTCTATGGGGAGCTAAGCATGGGGCAGCTGAATATCACGTTTCAAGTGCTTCCAGGTGTTTGGGTGATTGTCAAATTCTGTATGCCTTTTCATGAATGCAATAACTGGAGCCACTATAAAACATTGGTTTTCAGGCCCATCTGTGTGTGAAAGTAATGATTGAAAGTACCATCTTCTCCATCTTTTATTTCATAGCAAAAACTGCATGGCTCTGTGGGTGTTATGCTACATAGTGAGATTTTGACTGGTCAGAAATGTAAAATGTTTGATAATTATTAGAAGGTGCTCCTCCCTGTGGTGGTAGATTCCCTCATTTCCTCCATGGGATGCTCTGTGATCTCAGAAATTCTCATTAGGCCTCAGCCTTGATCAACGACAACCAGACCAAGCTTCTCTTGAGTTTATCAGAAACACTGTCTGCTCCTAAGAACTTAGGCTATCTAACAAGCTCCTAATTTTTAATGAACAGCTTTGGAAACTTATTTTTCTTCCCTGAATAACAACCCAAGTGGAATAATTTGCTATTGAACTTTAATAGAAAATTACAAACTCAAATTGCATCCAGAATGAAGAATTATTATGAGTAAAGCCAGCTTTAATGACCTATTTAACAAGTCCATAAATGTGATCGTAAGTGAGATCCCTTGCGTTCTCCTGGACAGCCTCAGGATGTAACCAGTGATCTCCCTCTGAGTGAGACATCTCTCAGAGCCAGCAAACTCTCAAATTTGCTATACTTGGAAGATCACTGCTGAACAGTGACAGGGAGCTTGGGCAGATACCCCCACTCCTACAGGTTCAACACTTCACCCATTGAGAAGATGCAAAGGCATCCAAAAGGAATAATTCACTGAATTTAGGGGAAATTTTTCACAGGTATATTTTTTTCCATATTTATTTAGGTCTGTATGCGTGTGAGCAAGGATAAGCTATAACAAATGTACTACAAATGCTTCTCCTTTAGATTCTTATATATATTAGAGTTGTAAGTAAAACTTATCAGTGAGTTACTGTTGTGATGAAGTAAATGCTTTCAGAATTTTTGTTAATTTTTTTTAAAGTAGGTTGTTGATTAAGTATTGTTAAAAGCTTTAGGCTTAATTTGTTGGTCAAAGCCGCAGTGAACTTTATGCCTCAACAGGACAGTCTCCCTTGGTTCTTTATATCCTTACCCTTTTCCTATCCTTACCCTTTTGCTGGTCACCATTTACCCCAGCCTCCATGTAATAATTTTTGTGTTGATTTTAGTTTTAGATTGATTTATTTATGATTTTAGGTTTTTTTTTTTTCTCTGCATGCTTTAACCACCTAGTAAGTAGTAGAATGAATATTGACAACAAATTTTGTTATACTTTCATTTTTGTACTAAACCTGCTTTTGCTGCTACCTTTGTGGGGGATTCTTTAACTGACCTAAACTAGTCATTTGGACTATTTGTGTGGCTCTCCTTCCTATGCCATTTAAACTGCTGTTTCTGTAATCAGTACAGAGCTCCTCTGAGACAATGATATTGGGAATTAATTCTTGACAGTACCATTCAGCATCCAAAAAATAAAGTACTGGTGAGTGAAGGACAATTCTTTCACCATGCTTTCATAGTGACACAGCTCTCATTCTACCACAATTATATTATTTTTTATATTTGACTACCCTTACACTTCTGTTTTACAGGATTGACGTTCTGGCCACATTTAGAGCTGTAGAATCATAAAATCACTGAGGCTGGAAAAGACCATTAAGATCATTGATTCCTACCTTTGACCAAACACCATCATGCAAATTAACCATAGCACTAAGGGGCGTGTCCAGTCTTTTTTTTAATTCCTTCTGGGATGGTGACTTCACCACTTTGTTGGGGAGCTCATTCCAATGGCTGACTATCCTTTCAGCGAAGAAATTCTTCCTGACATCCAACCTGAACCTACTCTGGCACAGGTTGAAGCTATGTTCTTTTGTCCTGCTTGGCTGGGAGAAGAGGCTGACCCCCACTCCCACTGTAGTTAGTTCTCTAGCTGCAGTTCCACTCCATCTGCTGGAGCAGCCCACTTCTACATGCACACACAAAATTACACCCCCATACATGCACCTACACCCAGCAACTGTGGATCCCTCTGGTGCTGCCCCCTGCCCCACAGACATAGCCCCATGACCAGGTAGGTGCTCAGCCCTCCCATTCCTCAGGGAGCCTTTGTGTAGGAAAAACATTCAAAAGGGAGCTTACTGAGATGCCAGAAAAAAGCAAGTGGTGGCATGGTGCTGCTGTGTACAAAAGACCAGTGGTGTTTGTAAGAAAGGGGGGGCAGCCTGTGTCATTGTGGATGTTCAGGGTACAGAATGGAAGGCAAAAAAGGGAGACATCAAGACAATTTGGAGAGCAAGAAGTGAAACAAAACAGCAGATAAAAAGAGGATGAAAGGGACTGTTGGGGTGTGAGCAGGGGCCTGTCAGTGCATATGCCATCAGTGTCTGCAGTGGACAACACAGCATCTCCTGCATCATCGTTTGCCCCAGCACATTTCACACTTGTGTCTCTGCCTTTCAAACCCCTCTCCTTTGTGCCTCTCTGTTAGCATCCTGCATGAACGCTAAGCACATGCTAAGTAACTGAAGCCAGCTGTCAGAATTCTTCTGTCAGAATTTTATACAGTGTGGTTTTGGAGCTGTTGTAGAATCTCAGTAGCAGGGACAAAAGTGTCAAGTGACTCTGAGAGAGAAAATTCAAAACTGCCCTTGCAGAGTTTTAGGTGGGATGGATTGGTATAGTTCTCTAGGAGACCTCTGACTCTTAGGGAATATAGGCTTCTGTGGAAAATTGCAAAGCTTATTTCATTGATGGCATCACTGTGCACAATTATTCACTAGAGCTCCCTTGTTCTCTGCAGTAATACTTGTGTCTGGTTCAGATTATGTGAGCAACTGTTAGGATTAAAGACCTAAGAGAGTAGTAAACTTCCTTTCTCATGTTGATAGTACTTCTGCAGCAAGGGCTCTTAATTCTTAAAGGGAAGAGAACCATAAATTTTATTATGTCAGTGACTCTTCAGTGTGGAAAAGGAAATTAAGTACTTAATCAGGAGCAGTTCTTCCTTTCCCTTTTTGTGAGTAGAGCTGTCAACAAATAAGCTAATATACTCAGAATTTCCAGGGGGCCCAGACAAATCCTTACTTGAAATTCCCCATATGTGACCAATGGCTGATATTTGGGTGTCACATTTTTTTTCAATATCTTTACAATGGGGTTTTAAAGGCCTTAATGTAAAAGCAGGGTAAGAGCTCAGCAAATGCTGATGAACTGTCAAATGAAGCAAATTAATCAGAGCATCAGTATCAACAATAACATGGGAAAACTGGGACAAGGTTTTTAACAAGTACCACTTGTACAGCTATCAGATCATTTTTCTTTATAGGCTCTGCACTTCAGTTTGAACATCTTAAATCTGGATACCAGTTATAAATGCGACTGGAGGCTTAACAATTCTGTTAAAGAGGATTGAAGCTGATGAATAGGACTCATCCTCTGAGTACTGCAATCAGACAAATTATTCTATGATGAGGAAACATCTTTTAAGATTAAAGGAATGAGGAAAAGGAAGGATGTTAGGACTACAGATGTGATGAGTCTTTGTCTATCAGCTAGGAAATGCTGGTGTCATCTGACAAGAGTGCCTAGATTGTAAATAGCACCTTAACAAGTTATATGAGTGCTACAAGCATCATGTAAAGATCACATTATAGCAGTGATTGGTTGTGAATGCTAAAGTAGGTTGAAATAGTGCTGAGTATCTCTAAAATAGCAGCATCTGCAGCAGAATGCAGTGCCTCTCACTGTTGACTTTGCTCTATTGCAAATACTGGGTGAGTAACTGTGGGGAAGAAGTATCCCACATAATAACTTACCTCAGTTTTAACATGCTGTACCATGGATGGCAAATCAGATGACAGCCCTGTGGGTGAACTTTTGGCATTGGTAAATTTATGGAGTGGGAAGGGCTTGTTTCTGAGAGGTAGCCTCAGGCACCCTCCTGTGCTCTGCAGTGTGGCATAATATTTTGTATCTTTAACTTATGTTAAACAAATCATGTTAAAAAAAAAAAAAGTATCAGCTTCTTCATTTGTTGAAAATGCAATAGCTTTGGGGGTAAGCTTAAAATATGTAGTTCTTATCCCATAGTTCAGCAGTTTCGAGTTACCATGAGTTTGCAAGGATTGGCGATGCAGTTTGTGATTCAAAGAAATGCAGTCAATTAACATGTATTCCTTTGCAAGGTCTGCATTTTCCAAAGGCTTTGTGCTCTACTGCTGTGCTTCCAGTATACATGGCAACTATATTTCTCTATATTTCAATGGCTTAAAGCCTGAGATGTTGAAGTTGTTGGCAGTGACATGAAAATCAACAAAGGGACAAGTGCTATTGTTGCAAGGTTTTCAAAAATAAAAGAAAAACCACTAACAATTGAATTTTATATTCTGGGAAGACACAACAGAGGAAGTTAGAGGAGAGCACAGGGTAATTTATGTTCAATGATACAAAAAAACCTTCCAAAAACACAACTGTGCTGTACAGCAGATGCAAAAGACTATTTCAGAAATTATGTGAGAGTAAAACTTATTTCATTACTTAGCATAAGAAAAGAAAGTCAAATCTCAGAAAGCAGCCAAACAGGAAAAGCAGATCATTAATAGCCAAAGCATGGTACAAGAGGAAACTGCCTAAAACTTGGAATCCAATACCAAATGCACTCGGTCAAGTATTGCAACTGCAAATAACTTATAAACCCTCTCAGTAAATATAAAAATGTGTATTAAAACTTCCTTAATCACAACTCTCAATCCTCAAAGTCACTTAAAGGAACCAGTAAATCAGGAGGAAGAAATTTTCTGGGAAAGACAATATTGTAAGGATTTTGCCTTAGATCAAAACACACTTCTGTCTAATTCATTATTTTCTATGTTTATTGGAATTCACTTAGCCTTTAATTTTGATTTTTTTAATTAAAGAAAAAGAAACTCTATTATACAGACTTCTTTTGAATAGAACTGACCAAATGATGAATTATAGCTCTCTATTAAAAGCGCTGCAGATTAGTTCTCACAAGGATAGATTCCAAGTTCAAAACAGCTACATCAGAAAGCAGACAAAATCTAGCAAGATGCATTGTCACCTTGGGAAGCAACCAAAAAAAGTTATTCTTTAGCACCCTTTTATCTCACAATAACCAATTTATGGACTCATAAATTATAACTATACATGGGACAGGTAAATGATGGACAAGCTGGGACACAGATTTGCTGAAAAGTGCATGGGGTCCCTAACATATGTGAGACTGAACATGAACCATCAGTGAGCTTTGTCAGGGCAGGTGACCAACAGCATCTCAGGATGCATTAAATGAAATGCAGCATTCCTCATTCAGCAAGTCTAGGTACTGCCTGCAGCATTGGGCACCCCAACACAGCAAGGACACACAGGGAAATGAGCCCAGGGAGAGCCCCTTGGTGAACAGGAATAGGATTACTGCTGAGAGCACTTGCACAGCTGCAAGGACTTTTCTACATTTCTCCTCACACCGCTGAATAAGAGCACTGGGGCTTCACACAAGGAGCTGGGAGGGGACACAGCTGGGACAGCAGACCCCAACTAAGCAGAGTATCTCACCCCACACAGCAACATGATCAGCAGATAGGGCTGTGGGAAGAAGGAGGAACGGGGACATGTTCAGAGTGGTGCTTTTTGTCCTCCCAACCTTCTGTTACACGTTATGGAGCCCAGATTTACTGGAGATGGTTGAACACCTGACTGACAATGAGAAGTGGTGAATTAATTCCTTGGTTTTGCTTTGCTTATGTACATGGCTTTTTCTTCACTTATAAAACTGTCTTTATCTCAATCCAAGAATTTTCTAGTTTTTTACCTTTTTTATTCTTTCCCCCACTGGGAGAGGAAGTGAACAAACAGCTGTGTGGGGCTGAATTGCTCAATGAATTCAGGGTCTGATCTGCTATATAACGAATTCAGAATTCTATTGCTTACCCTAATTTCCCTAATTAGTCTTCATGAGCTCTTTCCCATTAACTAGCTGTTCTTCAATAATTCAGGTTGAAATTATCTATTTTTATTTCATATAAATTAGTACTTTATAAAAGAGTGCATGTGAGAAATAACAAGTTATTTTGCCTACTCAGAAGGGTGTCGGATCTCAATCACATTCAAGACCTGAAACTTGTGAAGATTTCTTATCCAACCCTGCAGGTAAAAGAATTTTTTGCTATAAGGATAAGTCTTCTTTTCTTGGGGTTTTACAGTTTCTTTACAGTTTAAACTCTTACTTTCCTATTAATATCAGGCAGAAACACCAAAACATACAGGTAACATTAGCCAGGAGAAAGACAAGGGGTAGCCTGATCTTTTTCCACAAGTACTTGCGCAGAAAAAAAAAAGGACAATAGAGGAATGTATTTTAATATTTAAACATGTAATGCATGTTTGGCTTTACTGTCAGAAAAATTTTGACTACATTTAAAATTTATAGGCAATTTTTATGATCATAGTAAGTAACCACCAGAATTAAATACAAAATATTATGGCAGTTTTACTTTTTGGTTTTTTTTGCTTTCCTTCAAATGAAGGATGTTTTTATTTTATTTCTTAAAATATAAAAGTCCTAGTTTAAGTAGGATTTAATTGTGGAAGTGTAACATTTTGCATTATGATGAAAATCTTACAACAAGGGAAACAATGTGTTCGTAACTAAATTTTATTCTTCAATTGTAGTAACTCCTAATAGCAAATGTATGTCATTAATAATATTCCAGAGATCTGTGAACTATTTTCTTTAAACACAAAATAAACTGCACTTTTACAAATACTTGTCACAGTCACTGAAAAGGGCCTTAGCATGTACCCTTCTTCAAACTCCTTCAGGCAGGCTTGGTAAGAACCTGCATTCTTTGCAGTCAAGGGAAAAATCCCTGTCAGGTTAATAAAGTAATGTAGTTGCTTTTCCTCCGTGTTATCTATAAATTTCAGATTTCAATAATGTACTTGTAAGGGGCATCAAGCAGTCCTTGTCTCCTTAGGCTGAATGAAGAGCTTCACAAAAGTAGCAGTTTCTCTCTCTTTCAATTGCCAAAAAAGATAAGTTGCATAAAGAAAGGCTACCTGAGCAGAGTGTTTTGAACAGTTGTCAGTTCAGTCAAACTGGTCAGAGAAATCCATTTCCTGAACCATGAATTGCTACATGCCCTAAAAAAATTCTTGTCCCCACAGCCTTTTCAGTTCTTCTCTGGGAGGAGCTGCCTGTCCAGAGTCTTCTTATTTTCTGAGGTCAGCGCTGCAAATGTCTTCTGATCTTCTCAAAAATATAAGACCTCTGGTTTATACACTTTAAACACAATTTTTTGGTGCAGTAGATTTTGTTATTTTTGTACCCAGGTCTGATAGAATCAGCCTGTTCTGGTTTTCTGTTTGGTTGATTTTCTGCTTTTTCTTTTTAAATAAAAAGCATTGGATAAATATACCAAGTAGGCTGATAAGTGGGTGATTTAATTTTAATAATGTGTTCATTGTTTTTCATATCTTAGTATATATATTTTTTCTTCTGCCATTCTCTTCAAAGAAACAGCTAATAATTCTAAAATAGAAAAGAGCTTTCAGTTGGATTTGAATTTGCTCTTTATTTTAATTATACTCAACAATTCTGTTTGGAGAGGAAAAACATATATTGCAATTAAAAGAAAAATAAACAAATTTTATTGGTACTCTAAAGCTGGTCTTACAACCTGCTCCAAAATAGTGAAAGTCTTCAGACAAATACCAGGCAACAGTCAGTGTGTTTTATATACAGTGACAGTAGGCTGCCATTGCCATAGAGATAATTTCAGAGGTTCCAAAGCATGCAATCCAAATGATGAAAAGAAGTAAAACACAAAACACTATGATATTGATCATAAAAAATGCTAAAGAAAAAAAACATTGTAGACAAGAAAATGGCTGAATAGAAAAATAAAGATGCAAAATGAAAAAAAAAAATAAACTGAAGAAACAGATAAGCAAACAAGCACTGAATTTAAAATAGATGTAATACTATTGTTATTGTTGAAGATCTAATATTAGGTATAGATGTACATTTGGTGCAGAAAAAGGAATGTGGGGATGTTTGGATTCCATTCCTACTCTGAGTGCCACTTACAAATCCCATAAAATATCATGATCTGTTCTGATAAAAAGTAAAGAAGAAAGAGGAAAAGGGAGATAGATCCAAAACCTTAAATTAAGAGATTTGCAAGTGCATGGTGCAGCTTGCTCATTTTGATGAGTGATTCCATAAGCTAACTTTAGACCTATTTATGATCATTGTCATAAATTGCTAGTGGTTTTTCAATTAAATCTCTATGTTAAGCAAAAAGCATTTTCCTGTGCAGAATGGGCACTTTGTTTTTAATGAAATATGTTGTATTTGTCTTGCAGCAAGTACTGCTATTATCTCCAATTTTTTGCACCATTATCACAGTGTAATTAAATATAGAGACATGAAAAACGAACATTTTGCTTATGCATGGAAATTTCAGCAAGGTGTTCTTAATGCTTTGAAAGAGTTTTATGAGAACCTGCAGGGTTTTTTGTCTTTTTGTTTGTTGGTTTGTTTGATTGGTTTCCTGTGGTTAATTGGTTCTGTCTTGATTGAATCTGGGTTTAAAAATAACCATAAAAAATGGGGCTTTTTTTGGGTAAAGCCCTCAGGATGAGATCCCTTCCCTCCAGCATGTTGATGCCACCAGACAGCTTGATGTTGCTGGTGAATTTACTAAACTTGCATTCAATCCCTCTGTCCATGTTACTGAATAAGATGTCCATGGAGGGTTTCACAGATATGTTGGAGAGATTAGGACACTGATATGTCTCAGTGGCCTTGGAGCACCCTTTAAACTTCATGGTTGGCTTTAAGATATCAAGAAACAAGAGTCCTTATCTTTTTGATAGGAGATATCCTTCTCCTCCTTGCAATCAGCTGGGGTCCTTTTAGCATATTTACTTAATTCTGCCTATACTGTTTACAAAGCAAATTATTTGTATCTTAAGAAAGTTAATAGAATTTTGTATTGTTAAGAAAGTTTATGCTTTAGAGACTAATTAAATACAATGGTTAGAGAATAAGATTTTCCAAGCTTATGTTAAAACCAAAGAGAAGTTAAAAATTCAACACAGTAAACAGTAATGATAATGATGAAAGTAATAATAGTAACCTTTTGCCCTAGGAAGCTCACACATCTCACATTATATCAATGATATGCCCTGTGAAGAAAGAATCATCAGATTACCCTTCCATCACCCATGATGCTAAGAAGCTATTTAAAATACTGTTCTCTATTTATTCAGCTTTCCTTATCAAAAAGTCATAGAATTTAGCTTTTAATAACTCACTGAAGTAAAACCAAGAAGTATAGTTCAGAGAAGAGAAGTGGATACAACAGTGTAGCTGACAGAAAAGAGTGAATTCGTAAGCTTATTTGCAGTCCAAGACAGCAAAATAATCAATTATATGATTAAGAAAGAAGGTATGAGCACAGACACTTAGCTAGTAGAAATTATAAGCAGCTCTCCACTTTTTTTTATTTGTTTGATTTTGTTTTATTTTGTTTTGGTTTTTGTTTGTTTGTTTTTGTAATACAGGGAAGTGGATAAATAACTCAAAATACACTGGGTTTGTGAGCCTTTTGCAATCCTGACTGTGTTAAAATTGTCAAACTATTTTACCTTCATATCTTTTCCATTATTATATTTCGAAAACTTATCATGTGTGTGAATATGTGTTGTCTAAGCTCTTCTTCTTTATTTTTTTATCTGGACCATACATGTAATCTTAGACTCCACTGGTGTCTTTCTTTACACAGCCACTTCCCCTTATAGGATCACCACTCCAGGAATTGCCTTTTTGTTTTGTTGGGGGTTTTTTTGTTTGTTTGGGGTTTTTTTGCTTTTTTTTTTTTTTTTTTAAATCTGTAAAGACTAGACAGAAGCTAGAATTTAGCACTTGAATTTTAAGGTTTTCTCTCAAATAGGGTAATGGCCTTGTTTTCTATTTCAATCCTTCTTGTGCTTCCATGTAAAAAGATGAATCAATGCTGAATAAAAGTGAAATGAGCAAATAAAAACTATTGCTTATCAACTTAAAATATACAGTAAACTCATGTGTCCGGAATATTAAGAAACAGGCAGAGTTTTCTAAAAGTTGGGGTGGGGAAGACATTCTCCGACATTGTAAAGGACATATGTACTCCTATTGAGGGTCAGAATGCAAAAAACCAGGATAGTGCAGGAAGCACATATGGCAGGACTATTGGGTTCAATTTTAGGCATTGTCAGCAAGAAATATGGTGAGGACAAAAGTACCATTTTGAGAGTAATGTCAGTCTTTGAGAGAGTATTAAATGTTGGAGTGGTAACATCTGCATGAAACTACCATGAAATAGACTAGGGGCAGACTCCAGCACTGAATTCCTTTGTGGCACTCATTTATTTGTCACTCCTCTAAATATGTAAGACTTACCCACTATATATATGAAAATTTAAGAGACTATTGATATATATATTCAATAGACTTATTAATTTCTGGTTTGCACAGAACTGTGGATATTGCTGTTCCTTTGGGGCTTCCAGGCTGCAGGTTTATCTTAAAACCAGACAGTACTGATGATATAATAAGAAGGAGGAAAAGAACATTAGCTTTAAAATCTTTCAAGGGAAGCCAAATTAACATCAAATGTCTGCTTACACAAGGGAGAAACTACATTCATCAGGACAGGCGCATTTACCTTTTTGTCTTCTATTACTTGAGCGAGAAAGGAATTCAGTTACATTTCCTGTGACTAAAGCATTAGTTCTCTATGCTACTTTTGATAAGCTAAAGTAAAAAATTCATTGTAAGGTGACACAATCCAAGGGATGGGAATGGGATGGCTTAGCAGCATAAGGAGCAGAATGAGACATAACTGCTGGTGCCCTGAGGTAAGTTAAGGGAATGAGAATCTGAGAATCTGGCAACAAGTCAGAGCAACAGGCCAGCTCAGTAAATAGTATGCCTCCCTGCTTAATAAAAACAAATTGACAATAGTGAATGGAGGTCTCTGTGGAAAGGGGGAATAGCTAGTCATGCTCAGTGTTTCATTCCAGTGGAAGACGCTGTACGTTGTTGTGGATGAGGTTATACTCTGAGAGTCAGATATCACCTACTCTTGCACTTACCTAGAGAGCTCTTTTGATGCTTTATTGAAAATATTCTTTGGTAAATAACCTTTCAAATTATAATTGGGAGGCATAAAAGTTTAGTTAATTTACCTCAATAAATTTTATTTTAATTTTCTCAGTCTATGGGCAGGGTCTCCTGTCTTTAAGTTAAAATATATTCTATGTTTCTGCTGCTGGTTTGCTGACAGAAAGCTACACTTGCACCAATTACAAGCTTGTCTTTTACGACTTTCTTGAATTGTCTAACATTCCATTATACCTTATTCATATACAGAAGCACAGAATCTGTGGATGGCTTAGGCTGGAAGGCACCTCCACAATTTGTCTTGACCCACCCCATGCTGAGAGCAAGGTCCTCTTGGGAAGTTTATTCAAGGCCATGTCCACTCAAGTGTTTATTAATTCCAAGGATAAGGACTCCTTTGTGTCCTGGGTGACCTGTTCTAGTGTTTGACCACCCTCATAGTTAAAAAAAATGAAACCATAGCAATCAAAACCAACCAAACAAACATCACCCACCCACACAAGGCCAAAACATGGCAAACTTTTACAGTGCTTTTGGTTTTTTGTTTATTTTTTTCTTTTAATTGAAAAATGTGTGACATTGAATTCCCAAAAAAATGGAGAAGTAGAAGGAGCTGTGGCAAAATTGGAAGAGTTGCCATTAAAAATGCTGGTACAATCAGGAAGGAATAAATGGCTTTTGCAGAACCTAAATAACATTTATCTTAATTTTTCAGTCAATAGAGAATACTGGCTTGAAGACTCCTCTAACTTAAGACTCAACTCACTGGAAGCTACAGATAGAAAATCAATAAATTAAAACAGTCAAAAAGACCTTGGAATAGAAATGAAAGCCAAAATAGAAAGACACATCTCAAATGTATGTGGTGAGATTCTGAAATAATTTGTGGTTTTTATTCCAATGTCTGTTTCAGAAACATGGCAATATATACCTAGAACAATATGCCCTCCTCTGTTAGACTTTTCTTAAAATAATAGGTTCCTGAAGTTTATTTCCTGTCTGACTCATTCTGCTGTTACTAAAAATATCTTGGCAAACAAATTAAGAATGGTTTGTAAATTTTGCATGTGTGTGTGTCCAAAGTAATGAAAATGTCAAGGTACTTAAATTTGTTTTCACATAAGCTTTTCTCCATTTAAGAGCCTTTATCATTAAGGCAATAGTGTCTCTTCTCCATGGAGTCTGAGAACATAATGGAAAAAGAGTTATTTCATTGATGCAGTTTAAATCAGTTTTCTGAATGCCAATTAAAATTGAAAATATGTTAAAATGTCTTCTCCTGTTTATTTTTTTCTTTTTTTTTTTTTCCTGAGTGTGGTTAGATTTATTGAAGAGAATTCTATTCACTGTATATTTTTTATTCAGGTTCAGTCTCTGTTTTTGTCATGATTCAGAATTGGAGTAATGTAAGAGTAGACTTATCACTAGCTATATAATTTGATATAGAATTTTGTGAAACTTCTCTGTATTCAGTTACATACCCCCACCTGTAGTCTTAAGTAAATGCTAACCTAATTATATCTTTGACTAAATCAAAACTGACTGATGAGCTAAAAATCGGTACTAAGTACATGTGACTCTTACCTGACTTTTAAAATGTACCAGAGAAAGTTAGATGCTCCTTTCCTTTTTTCACCCTAACACAATGAATAAATAAATTCCACAAAAGGAATAATAATTTCCTTCAGTTCGTCTTAAGCAGAATGTCAGTTAGGGTTTAATTTTAGTATATAGGAGTGTACTAAAATGCACAGTCTGGGGAAAAAAATACATCATCTTCAATTAGGCTGGCTCTTTGCCTGTACCTTCAAATTACTCTTGATTTTATGTCTAAGTGCACAGGGTATGATTTCCCAAACCTCACAAAGCAGAATAACATTTTGGGCAAGATGGATTAGAGATAAAGTGTCAAAAAAGCAATAGATTGCTGATAAATTTGCAAGACTTAATGAGTAAAATTGGGCCATTATTTGAGGTGAATATTGGAACAGGGGTTGCACTTGTTAAGTTATGCATGTGGTATTTATTTGAAACACTACAGTTCATTTCAATGGCACTTATTTTGCTGAAATAATGTGATATGAGGATCTGGTCCCTCATATTTAAGGTTTATATAGGCGAAATTATTGATGTTTGATATTTAATTGGTGTACTCCTTCCATTTCACTTGACACTTGGTGCTTGTGATGAGGTTCTAAAAATAACCCATGGTTCAATAGTGGAAATAAAAAGATCAATATGTTGGAGGGAAAGTCAGAGAAGAGTAAAAGCATAGTCTCACAAGTGTTACCACAAATTGTGGGAAAAGTTCTTAAACAGTCATACACACGTTAAAAAACAAACGAACCAAAATCAACAATAAAAACAAAAAATACAAATGAAATATAAACTGAGCAAATAAAAAGACAAAAGCACACACAAAAAAACACCCCTTTTTTTTTTTTTTTTACAAACACAGGTGATTTGCAAAGAATAAATTAAGTATGTTCAAGTTAGTTGGGATCTAGTTTACTCGGCTTTGGAAACTTACAAAATTATCCTAATTTTTTTAAGTTATTCCCAAAGATATTATACAAACTCAGTGTATATAAAAGCTGTAGTTGGGAACAATACAGTATTGTCTAAATTCAGGCTGTTCCATCCTTCTCTCAGTAGGGACTACAAGCAAGCACAAAGCAACATGATTAAGAATTCATTTGTTTTACTGTTCAAGGGGAGCTAAAATGATTAAGCTCCTTTATCATGTTTCTGTTCCTATGTATATTTTAAGAATACTTCTGCTAAGGAAAAACAACAACAACAAAACAAAAGGGAAGCAAGCTCCTCTTCAAAATGTGACAAATATTTACTTACCCACTGTATACATATGTTTCCATTTGATAAATACTGCTTAAACCAAGAGAAATCGCAGGCTGAAGGAATGTCTCTGTGCGGCACAGGAGAGAGAGAGACTGCAAAGGCAGTTTTCAAGTCCTTATCTGCAAAGGGAAAGAGATTATTGCCTTAACCTTTGTTATCAGTATGAGACCTAGTGTAATGCTCGCAAGGCTCAGGAGGACTTGTGTAGTGGTGAAAGGCTGAGCTGGATGGGCTGTGTCCTGCTGCCAGCCTCTGCTCTCCAGCAGGGAGCTTGTGCTGGGGCAGCGGGTCCCTGAGTGCAGTGCCACACTGTTGCTCTCAGTGCAGACTCAAAAGATGTTCTCGTGCCTATGGCAATTCATATTCAGAAGGCACAGCTAACACCGACATGTGAAACTCAGATAAAATTGCCAGCCATGGGTCTCTTCTTTTTCATCCAAAAACTGTCATACTAAAAAGAAGAGAAACCTCTGCCCTGACTCCTGATGCCTGGCTGTGATGACTTACCCGCCTAAAAGATTCACCAACAATCAGCCTGGCTTTGCAAAATGGAGTGGACTATTTAGGCTTGGCTTGAAACACATTATTTTATTTTATTCTAAATAAGCCACCACATAATATCATAGTAAAATAAAAAATAAACAGAATGCACCACAATTTTCCACTTCTGTTTGGGCAGATTATACAATTTATTTTCTGTAATTATACTGGTATGTTTTGAGATTTCACTCAGAATTTCTTTGCATGTTCTGAAAAGGTTTACAGACCCTAGGAAACCAACTTGCCATTTTGCAGATTTTTACTTTGGTATATCTATATTTTTGGAAAATACAGAATTTCTGCAATATAGTTGTGCTCCACCCTTGCACTATTGAACATGTAAGGTTAACATATACTAACTAGCTAGGCTGGAGACCTATTTAATGCTCAAATAGTGTGGGATTAACTCTCAATTTTTAAACAACAATTCAAAGATTATTTATGAGTACCAAATTCCAAAATGTAGGAAGAAGGCAGAAACAAGGAGAAAATTGGCTATTTTATAAAAGAGATTATTCATAAAATGTAGTTTCTCATTTATTTTTTCTGCTGCTTTCTCTGTCACATGCTTCCATTTATTTTAACCTATGAACTGAATGCTATTGCTATGACATCAGTAAATATATATTTCCTAGACCTTATATTTTAAGAACACAGTACATATTACTTTGGGAAAAAAGATATAACACTTGTTTATGTGGATGCCTGATCTGAAGAAAGGACCAGCAGTACTACATGCTAAAATGCTTTCCCTTTTTCAAGGCTTTCCATATGCTGAAAATATAAATTAGCTCTTAGAAGTGTTCATGACATGCAGAGAAAAAAGCCAGCCCATAAAAAAAGAGAGTTAGAAAATTAGCATCAGAAATTAGAAATTGCAATGAGAAAAGGATAAAATGATCTCACACCTGTGAACTTTTTGTGTCATCCAATATATCTTCTGATCTAGCCTAAATCACATAAAATATGTGTAACACTTTCATAGACCTTATCTTTGTATCTTATTACAGGTAGAAAATTTAAAGGTGTGAGTAAGCAATTTTTTTTTTTTTGTATCTTTGAATATAAGCCTTTTCCTTACATTTTCTTTCTATGTTGTGAGCGAGTGGGCAGATGCGATACACATGCTTCTTGAAATGCTTCATGCACTTTGTTGTATTCACCCCTCATAAAATAAAGAATGGAGCAGTCTTATCCCCGTGCAAACCTTCAAAAAACTCAGAAAGTTTTTTTTAGTACCATTTGTCTAACTCTGTTAGACAGCTAGTGTATATGTGGTATATTTCTGCAGTCAATTGGGAAACATCTGGGGTGAGGATACAAAATCTCACACCACAGCCTTACATCAGCTGCCGTCTATGTCACCATGCTCTCCATCTGTTCACCCAAAAGTGCCTCACATGCATTTCATCCTTCCTAGTTTTCTACTTGGTCTTTCAAGCTTCTTGTTTGTATTCTGTTATTACAAGAGGCATCAAATAAAAAAAATAAATTACATTGTGAGTGGGCAATGAAAGACGAAAATGAATTGAAGATGTTTCTTTTTTACATGCAGATGTGCCTTTTGACAATGTTGCAAAGAGGCTGGGGAGGTACAAAACCCTGTGAACTCAGGGACTCATACTGATGACCCAAGGTACAATGTGGGAGATAGCGGCAGATATTTTGGATGGAGCATTGAGAATTAAGAAATGCTTAAGAAGAAACACTTTCTACTTTTTGGTCAAAAGGTAAAAGAAGTTACATTTGGCATGTGGCCTAGACTTGGTAATGTACTTGTCACCTGTGTTTACGCCCCACTCTGGCCAAAATATCAGTGCTATCTAGATTCTCTTTTTCTTTAAGGAAAAACGAGTTTATAGGGGTTTTTATTAAAAACATCCTAAATCCACAAACTAACAGCGTTCAGATTTGTACATGCTTGATACATTTTTCCCTAAGGTAATTATATCTACTTCTCTCAGTACCCCAGAATAGATCCTTATTATGCTTCCCTGCAGATATATGCATCATCAATTCTCTTGGCTCCCTTTTCAACAAACTTGGGATATATAAAAAAATACAGAAACTCTTAAAAAGAAATGAAGAAAGATATAGGAACATAAATAATTTATAGTAGTCAATAAGAACCTATTTTTATTTACTATTAACTGCATTGCTCTCAAAAAGATTTTTTTTCTGAATACTGATTTATAGTCATCATTATCTCTTCTTTACATATGGGAACATTTGTACTTGAATATGCTTTAGTTATGCTTTAGTCAAATTACATTCATAAATTTTCTAAGGGACTAAACTTTATAGTAGTGAGACAGAGTAAGTCTGTTTTGATGCATTCTGGATTCCTTTTATACTCCCACCAATATACATTAATAACTAATGAAAATCTCTTGACCCATGCAAAAACCTCTTATTAAGTTCTGTATATTGACTGGGCAAAATATTGAAACCTTAATGTGCCTGAAAAACATAATGACTAACTCATGAACCAACTTGCACAAATTTGCATTTCTCTTAGGTTTTTGGTTTTTTTGGGGTTTTTTTTTGGTGCTTGGGTTTTTGGTTTTTATTTTGTATTTATGAAAAAATTAGTTACTTGACTTTGTAAAAGGAAGAGAGTTAATATCTTCCTCAGATTTTCCAGCCAGTGAAGCCATGTAGAAGTGTCATACTATTGGCAGTTTAATTCAAAACTCTTGGAATGTATAATTCTAAAGATCATTCATAGGAAAACAATCTATTTATATAATGCATTAAAAAAATTACAGTACTAGTGTGGTTTTAGTTATTGCTTATTGTGGCAGAGAGGGTTTGAAGATCATTTGTTTAGTCTCCCCCTAAAATTGTTTACCTGTCTTCCTGCCTTTTCCCCATGCCACTAATGATAATTCCAGATTCTTCCCTGTCTATCCTCAAAAATCCTGCCCCTGCAGCCTGTCTGTCATAATTTCCTACACCCATTTATCCAGAAGCTTCACTGTCAGTTATGATATTTCTTTTCTGTCTTTGCTATGCACCTTTCCTGTGCCCTTTTCTGTTGGTATTATGTTTACATTTGTGCCCCCAGACCCTTCCTACCTAGTCCTTGATTTGTTAGACAGTCTCCTCCCGCACCGAGTCCACACTGGGAATCCACACCAGGAATCCACACTGGGAATCCACACTGCCTCCATAAAAGCCGCTGTTTTTCTTTGATTGCCACTCTTTTGCCACCGTCCCCCTTCGAGGTGCGCTGCTCCCTCACCTGCTCACTCCCACGTGGCGCTGCATCACCTGCCCTGCTCCCGCATGGCACTGTAGCCATGGTGCCACTCCCGTCACTGGAAAGAATAAAGGCAGCATGGAGAAACAAGCAAAGAGTCCATCCTTCTTCCTTTGCATCAATCCTAAGATGTGGATCCACATTTACTGGCCACTCCTGGTTGTCTGGGATCCCAGTCAGTGGCCAAACCGTGATCCTGCCTGCCAGCGGCTGAGTCGGGACACGGCCACTCCTGACGTGCACGCCAAAAGCCAAAGGGAATCAGAGCGCCCAGGCAACCAGTGTGATTGGGGTGCAACGTCAGCTTATTATTGAAAAAACTGCCCTTCCAGATATTTCTTTTATGTACAGCTATAGATATAGACATTTATGTGGGTACACATTCATGTAGAAAGAGAAAGGAGATATTGAATAAATACAGAGTAAAATGGTGATTATAAAATTCTAATTATATGACTCATTTCAAATCAGAAAATACAAAGTCTGCTCAGGACATCACTTATAGATAGGGTTTTATAAAAAAGGAATTGCAGTCCACTGGCTACATCTGTCACACCATATAAATTTCATTCCACCTTTTTTCAATAATACCATGTTCAATATGCACATCAGAAAAAAAGAAATATTGGATGAACAATTTGCTCTTGCACTCAAAAGAGCACCTCTGGATAAAAACTACCTAGGTATGTACTGCTTTTCTCATTTTTTATTGTTTTTTGTCTGTTCACTAGTTGTTCTCCTTTTTTACTTTATTTCCTCTACATTAATCTGTCCTTTTAGCTTTCATTTGCAGCAAAGACAGCAAGTTCATTATGACCATGAAAAAATATCATCTATCATGTTTACGTCTAGAACTACTCCTAGAGGAATTTCAGTTTTTAGCTAAATTGCTAAGTATATCAAAATTTAGGCACCACCAAGTGATCTCCCTTTTAGCAGAGTTCTATAAAATGAAAATGGGGATTTGCTAAAGCAAATGAGGGAAAATTAGTGGACTTATTCTGCATGGAAGAAAAACTTTTTTTAAAAATATTGATGTTTGCAAGTGGTAAATCATGTCTACATGCTTTATTTACCACATGGAGAGAGTCTAGATCCAGAGGTAGAAAGGGGTTTGTATTCCATGTTAGTGCATCCACACTGTGCATCATTGCCCTCTGTGACAACCCCTGTGACTTTATGACAAAATTACTGCTTTTGTATGCACTTTTCTGAAATTTCTGATGTAATGTGAAGCTTAGCCAATAGCCTACTACTAGCATATTGCATATGATGCAAAATGAGAGTCCTCTTTGAATGTTCTGGAATGTAGGATGCTTGTGGCTATTTGAAGGCTATGTCTCTCTGCTGAGAGACAGATAGGTGATTAAATGAAAAACCAGTACTTGCTGCTGTCTCTTAGTAGTCAATTGCCCCTGGCTATAGGCTGCCTTTGGCCATCACCCAGCCAGGGGCTACCTGACTGCATCAGTGCATCTCAGACCACACAGACTAATCTGGAATAAACTGGATAACAAAAGTCATATTTTCTTCTTTATAGCAATTTTTGACAGAAGATGATGAAAACCATGGTACTCCTGACTGATTTGAAGCTTTGTGGTTAATGAATACATGTGACTTGTTCTGAAAAATTACTAAAGAGAACAGTGAAAAGTTGAAATAATAACTCCTCCAGTAAGGATACTGTAGGAGCCAGGAGAAATTACTTATGGCTCTAAACAACTAATATATGGGGGGAGGGCAGGGCAAGATCTGCATAGGTTGGGCAGAGCACTACTTCACATCCCACCCATTGGAGCCTCTGGTCCAGCCTCAAAATTGCTACCAAGCCAGTGGCACAACTGAAATCCCAGCTGGGGGGAGTTCAGAGCAAAGGCCATGACATTGGTCTCTACTACCCCATTGCCTCAGACCTCACAGCAGCTGAGACCACAATGGATTCAGGGTTGTAACTATTGATCTCTTTCTCTCTCCTTTCTCTCTCCTTCTCCTCCTAACTTCCTCTTCTCAAAAGCTGTGTATCTTAAAATTGGAGTAAAGTTAGAGTATGCTAAGTCAGTGCTTTGTGAAGTGCCTTACTGAGACTGGATGATGCTTTAAAATTTTTCAAATACCTTATTCTCAAAGGTTTGCTATTAAAATTTGCTGTTCAACCTCCTGAGAAGTTTGTTGTTTTCTCCCTTTCTCTGCTGGGGGAACTGCAGTACCTAAGTCTCTTTAAAACACATGACGAGTGACCTTGGGTTGTAACAGGTACCAAAGGTAATTTCAAGTACTTTGTAAAGGCTACAGCTCAAGCACCAGGCACTGCATATAATGGCCAAGCAGTCAGGTGCAGATATGACATGTCTTTAAGTTTACAGACAGGAGTGCCCTGTTCACCTGGATCCACCTTCTTGCAGTTTGAACTGGTGGGTCTGGGCATTGATTTGGGCACAGATTTGTGGGTTTTAGAACAGGACTCTACCTACCCAATAAACCTGTAATGTCAAGCAAATTTCAGGTCATACATCAATGCATGAGGTGGTCCCAGCAAAATAATCCTGTGTGGCACCATGGAAATATGCCATCCCCAAAGCTGCACTGAGTTGGGTCTTCAGGAGAACCTGGGAACAGAGGGATGATGGTGCCGTGCTGACAACAGCAAAGATACAGGGTTTGCAGCCAATATAACACTGTAAGCCTACTCTTATGACAACATTTGCAGTACTCTCCAGTTCTATTACACCAAGCCAGTTAGGATAATTTAGATTAGAAAATACCTTAAAAATCATTGAGTCCAACCATTAACCTGGTCCTGCCAAGTCCAGTACTATGTCCCAAGACCCACATCTACATGTTTTTTAAATAGCTGCCCTGGGTAACCTGTTCCAATGCTTGACAACCCTCTCAGTGAAGAAATTTTCTCTTATACTCAAACTTACCTCCCCTGCTCCTCCTGGGCCCTTTGGGTGAGAGCCAATGGTAGATTTATGACTCTTGGGACTGAGTCTGATACTAGCAAACAATCTAACCCTACTGACGTTTATTTAAATCATTGGCATGATTTTGTGGTTTTCCCCCTTCATTGCATTCTCTCAATGAATTAATATTTAATGCTAAACTGTATTGTCAAGAAAGGCTGATTTCAGTAATTAATCTATGGCTTGCTTTACACTGAGGTTTCCTCAAAAGTATTCTTGCTCCCAGAAACACTATGATATCTAAGGATAAGATTCATCTTTTACTCATTAACTCATCTCCCTATTGTTCTTTAGTGCCGAAGTACAAGATTATGTTTCAAATAATTTAGTTTTGTATGGCTTTGTACTCAAGCATTCATGAGGCAGAAACCTGTTTATGTGAGAACTTCAGCTGATATACACTGAATTTGGAGGCTTTGCTAATGCTGACTTGATTAGCATGCAAATAGCTTTTGATGTCTCTGCTCAAATTAACATTCCTATCACCTTATCCCTCAATATAACTGTTTCTCCTGGCTAAACATCAAAACTAGATGTCACTATTTCCCAAGATCCTAAATTTAAAAAGACAGAGCCCGTATTTACCAATAATTTCTCGATTTCTAAAGTGAATCCCCAGCAGATGAAGCTCCATCTGGCTCAGTTATTAACTACATTTTGCCTGCTCTAAATTCACAGTGCAATTCCACTGCTCCTCAGAAAGGATTGCATTTCTTCATTGATACATGTCCACCATAAAGGAATGGGTGATGCCAGTAATACTCAGTTTTTTCTCCTTTTTCTTCTCTAATTTTATTTCTCTCAAATGTGAGGGAAGCAAATATTGCCAAGTCCAAATTTTCTGGAAGCAAGATGTTTCAAATTTCATTGCACCTTACCCCTTTTCTTTTTCTCTCTCTCCTGAAAAAGAACGACTGTGAAAAAGAAATGCCTGCCATACCCTTTACAGCTCAGGCTTTTTGCAGCCACTACAGCTTACTTCTCCCGCTCACCTGTCTCCAGTGTAGCAGGCTGTGTTCTTCCTAGACAGCCTGCAAGGGTATTTTATTTCCATGGGTACCATCTCCCCTCTGATGCTGCAGCCCCTCCTGCTGATCACAGCCTCTTTTCTCTCCCAGCACTGCAGTATTGCTCTGTCAGGTACAAAGGCAACTGGCCCTTAGCATTCAAACCTGATGAATGGTACCTTTAACAATTGACCATTATAGCCAATATTGTTGCTTTTATCACGAGAAATAGAATGCATCAATCTGTATTTGTTATCACCAGAGGAGAGAAATAAGGATAGATATAGTCATTTTATATAGGTTATTTCAGTATATTGGTAAGATGGGCAGCATATTTTTATATTCTCTGACTCTTGATAGCACCTTTTTAATAACCTATGTCACATTACTAATTTCTCTGATTTTTGTACTGTTTCTGTATGCACTTTCTCCAGAAAGAAATATGCAAAGGCCCTTTAAATGTAACACTTTTGATCCATATCTTTTTAATGGGGTACTATTTCATTTGGAAACATTTAGCTCCTTCTTCCCAAGGCTTTCAGCTTGTGTTCTTCAGATCAATAGGAGTGGTTGTGGTCATAAACGATGTATAAAGCATGTTCCTACAGCACCGTGTCTGAAGCATTGTGTCGATGTACTGAAGCTGTTAAACTACCTAGTCCAGTTTCAGTGATTTTAGAGTGACTACACATTTGTTATTTGAGTGTTTAGTGAGCTTTTAGTGCAAAGTTATTACCCTGGTTTTGGCTGAAATATAGTTAATTTTCTTCTTAGAAAGATAAATTGCTGTGTTTTAGATTTAGTATGAGAATAATGTTGATAACACACTGATGTTTTAGTTTCTGCTGACCAATGCCCATCCTAAGTCAAGGGCTTATCAATGTCTCATGCTCTGCCAGTGCAGATCTGCACAAGAAGCTGAGAGGGAGCATTGCCATGACAGCTGACTTGAACTGGCCAAAGGGATTCTTCATACTGTGTATAAACTGGGGAGATTGGGTCACAAAGGGCCAAGGGTGGGATGGGCATTGTTCTGTGGGTGGTGAGCAATTGTATTGTGCACCACTTCTCTGTCTTGATTTCTATTTCCCTCTCTCCCTCTCATTCACTGCAATTACTGGTATTAATATTAGTATTTATTATTTCTAGTTTATTTTAATTTAGTTAAATTATCCAACCATTCTAACCCCAGCCCATGGGTGTCATCTTTTTGTGATTCTCCTGTCCTTTCCACCAGGGAGGAAGGGGAGTGAGTGAGCAGATGCATGGCACTTAGTTCCTGGCTAGGGTTCAGCCACAACAGCCATCACAGATATGTGTAAGCTATCCTTCCATCATAATCAGCTTAGAGTTTCACTGTATCAGTGGTCTAAGGGTGAAATGTAAAGATATATTTTGCTAGCTGATTACCCATAAATGCATGTTTTACCATAGCAAGGTAAAATAACATTCCTTACAAAGAGAAAGTGAGGGTTTGGGTTTGAAAATTCCGCTCCACCAGCATTTGATTCCATTTAAAAGGTAAGTACAGCATGCAAAGAGGAAGTCTTCTAACATGTATATATATTTTTAGTCACTGTGTTCACTGGGATGTCATCCAAATAGAGATAGACTCTGACAACCCTTTATAAAATGAAGATTTATTGATGCAGTAGGGATGATGAGCAACAACTCACCCATATGATGACTCCTTCACAATGAATGATATGGGAGCAGCTTACTTTCTTTCCATTTAATCCCAGTGCAAAACAGAAATATATGATTTTACAGACTGTGTTGGGTTTTGCTGTGTTAGAGGTACTTTTCTTCCCAGTGGCTGTTATAAGGTTGTGGTTTGGGTTTTTGCTGAACACAAGGTTGATAATAGAGGTACTTTTGTTATTGCTGAGCAGTGCTTGCACAGAGCTGAGGCCTTTTCAGCCTTTTTTGTATTGGAACACTGGTGAGGAGATGGGGGCATGCATGCAAAGATGGGAGGAGGCACAGATAGGGCAGCTGAGCAAAAATGAGCAAAGGAATATTCCATACCATATAAAATAAAGCACAGTCTATAAACCTGGGGGAAGCAGGAAGACAGAGGGTGACATTTGGAGTGATGGTGTCATATTATGTGTGATGGGGCCTGGCTCTCCCAGAGATGGCTGAACACCTGCCTGCCCATGGGAGGCAGTGAATTCGTTCCTTGTTTTGCTTAGTTTGCATGAGTGGCTTTTGCTTTCCCTCTTAATCTGTCTTTATCTCAACCCACAATTCTTCTATCTTTCACCCTTCTGATTCTCTCCCCAGTCCTGCTGGTGGGAGAGCAGGCAAGCAGCTGCATGGGGCTTGTTTGATGGCTGGGTTAAAACCACAACACAGACATACACAAATGCATGCATGTTTGCTGTAACTTAAATGATTCACACAGGACTGACTCCTGTTAGATTTAATTTGTAATAACTTTGGATATAAGTGTGTATATTTCAGTATTGTGCTTGTAAGAAGAATCTAGGATCATCCCATGGAAGAAATTAACCTAAATTTCAAGTTTAAAATTCAAAATTCAATATATTTTAAACAGTTCAAAGTTGCATTCCATCTAAATTAGCTATCCTTGCCACACTCATTCCTATGTTTAATGGACTCTATTTTTAATTTTTTAATTTTTTTTTTTAACTGGGTGAACGCCAACATATTCTCTTTGTGGGCAGCTAAACACTGTTAGTTCAGTATTTGAATGATGATCAAACCATTCTGTGTGTCTCTGAGAAAATCCTTTCTCTCCAGTGACCTCTTTTACTGAACCTCTTTTACTGAAGTTTTAAATCCTATACCCAAAATGGAAATGTGAAATAAAAATTTTAATGAAAAATCAAAATACTAAATGTCTTCCTTTCCCTTTTGCTTTTCTTTTCCCTCACTTTCATTGTTTTGGTTGGGTTTTTTGGGGGGGGTAGTTTTTTTAGTTTTTTTTCTCTTGAAAAGGTTGTGCGTGTTGCTTGAGTAAGCCTGATATATCATAGAAGCTTTTCCATCTGGAAAGGTTTTACTGTTCCAAATCTCCAGACTCCCACTGGTCTTAACTTTCCAGTATATTAAAGCCATAAAGCCAGTTTAACAGGCGCAGTAGGATTAGTTCAGTAAAGGGGGGATTGTCTGATAATGGAGAGATGCCATAGCAATGTATTTGCTTCCCCATTTTTTTTTTGGCATTGAAGAGGTACACATGGAATAGATTCTAGTCCTCTCTTCCCTGTTTTTCACCAGTTTTTGGCTTCTAAAATTCATTTTTGGACTCACTGGCTGAGGGCAAAACTGTAAATGCACAAGAGCCATTCTAGCTTACTATAAAATCATAGAATATGCTGAGTTGGAATAGAGCCATCAGGACCATCAAATCCAACTCCTGGCCCTGCACAGGATATCCCAAGAATCACACCATGTGCCTGAAAGGCTTGGTCCTGTGACTACTTCCCTGAGGACCTCCAGTGCTCAACCATCATCTGGGAGAAAAACCTGTTCTCAATATCCAGCCTAAACCTCCTCTGACTCAGCTTCATTCTATAAATGCTAGTATTTGAGCAATCATAAAAGCAATTTTAAAAAGTTTTAATTTTTTTTCTTTAACACTTTGTTTCTTTCCTATTTAATGTATTGCAACCCTTCTTTGGATGTATCCTGTAATTAAGTAAAATTCAGAAAACAAAAATGGAAAGGGGTAAGAGATATGTCCTTGCAGTCCTGAATTTTTCAAAGCATGGACATAAAAAGAAAGGTGAATGTCTTGGAGTTCCTGAGCTCTGGCTGGTACTGTAGATTTAAAACAATGATTCTCTGATCTATAATTCCACTATTAAATGTATTTCTATTAAATTTTTGATGAAACTGAAACTAAATCATTACAAGAATAGCTAAGAATATTTTTCTTGTAATTTGTAAATCCATATCCATATTTCTTTCTCCTGTGAGGAGATAGGTGTGTAATCTTCCTTATGAAAACTATTTGGGAGGAAAAAATCTGTAAAATAATTATTTAGATAGAGAATATTATCTATCATATATTTAAAACAATCAGCTTTTTAATGACATCTTTAAATGGAAATCTGTTAGAGAGCAACTTGCTGAGCATTGAAAGTCAAAATGAGCTTTCACTGCACTGTCATTACCCTGGAATGTATTGTTACTTCTTGAAAGATTCTTGGAAATTCCATATCCTCATTTATTATAACATGAAATCTTACTTTTGAGAAAAACTAAGGGGGAAAAAAATAAAAGGTGAAATGTCCTAGAAATGATGTGTCTATATCTATCTGCCTGCCTACCTATCTACCTATCTCAGACATGACTAGTTGTACAGACATGGAATCACAGATGTTACTGTGTCTTACCAACTTCAGCACTATCCAAGGTATTCTAACCAATTTTGCAAGTTCCCTCTTGTACAAATATCTGTCCTGTACTTCTAAAGCACAGCAGATAAGATTTCTGATTAACAAGTGTTTCAAGCAGGTTTATGTACCTGCAAAAATAGAAGGTGAAAAAAGAGCAATAAAAGCCCCAATCCTGCAATTACAGCTCTGATAGCAGACTCACACAGCCCTTGTCTGAGCCCTTTATCTCTAAAAACCTAGAAGTTAACAAAATTCCTGCAGAAGTGGAACCTGTACATGCAGAACCAACCACAGAATAAGGGCCACATAGATGTTTTCAAAAAAGTACACCTAGAAATCTGCTCATTGAGTTGCTCAGCCAAAAGAGGTAGCTGCTTGTGAATTTTCTTTTGTATTATATTCTTCCAGTAAGGTTTCCTTCAGTGGGATTAATTTTATTTATTATTAAAATTTAGCTGGTACTAATAAGCACATAATAAGTGGTTCTGCTGCAAAAAACCCTCAGCATAATATTTTGCTGAGATATGGACATTATGCATTACAATGTGCTTCACAAATTCCAGAAATACACATAAGCCTGTTCTGCAGTACAAGGATCAGATTGACAAATATTCATGTTTAATAGGTGTGTGTACCTTTTTCCTGGAAATTGCTGTTAATAGAACATCTTGGTATTTACTTTCAGTGTCTCTGCTCTTGTTCAAATCCAACACAAGTCAGGGGTACTTGCCTTCTAAAAATCTGCAAGTCATTTTCAATTTATTTGGCACCTCTGAAAGAAGTCTCATCTCAGGAGACCAGGGGTGGAATAAGCAATGAAGATTGAACTGAGCATTCACCAAAAGAAACAATTCTTCCATATTCGACTTGCAGACCAATTACTTTCCCACACATTCATTACTCTGAAGTCAATTGCATTTTGGAGCCTAACTTCTTTTTCAGTTTAGAAATTGAACTATGGCCCACTGAAGTAGTTTGTCATAGCCTTGGCATAAGAATTTTTTCAGAGTCTCATATAACCGTGTAGGTGAATCATTCTGGCTTGAGCATGGATTTTCAGACTGCTGACAGATATTTGATTTAATCCTTTATTGTAAACAGCTCCCAATCTCCAAACAGTATTGACTGATACCAAGTTGCAGAGTGTGAGCCCCTCAGACCAGAACCAGAGAGCAATGGAGTGATAGCAACCATGACATGACCGAAAGCAGAGAAAGGGTGAGTGAACAAGAACATAATGATTTTTTTTATCATATAATAGCGCTTTCTTGTGTGAACAGCCTTTAAATGTCATGTTGTTAAAACCATTTTGCTGGAACGTATCTGGCCAATGTTTCATTAGAAAAGTGGTGTTGATTTAGCAGGTTTGATAAACCAAGTCATTGAGGTCAAGAAACATTTTGGTTAAATGTAGGGAAAGATCAAAGAGAAAAAAAAGCAAGCAAAAAAACAAATTTAAAAAAAATGCCCAAAAATAAACAAATGCAATATAACATGAAAATTATGAGATTTTATGCCAAATAAAAAAAAAACCTTACTAATTTATTAAAAATTTCTACTGCCTAATTTTCTGTTTGAACGCAAAATCAGAAAAATGTCTGTTTCAGAACATGCTCTTCTTTTTTTATTTTACTTAATTTTTCAAACTGACTAGCACCATACTAATGAATTTTAAAAGTGCAGGTGCTTCAACATCTGTCTATGCCAAAGAAAATTCTTCCAGGGTATTTCCAAGAGCCTGTAATGAGTCAAGTCTTGAGGTTGCTGTTAGAGAGCTATTTGGAAAGCAGTCTAGGTAGACTGACCAAATCCTGTGTTAGGTTCCAGTAATCATGGGAAGCAATGTTGGCAATATGTGTGGAATCTTTGGAGTTCCCTTAGAAAAAGAAATACTTTTCTTCTGTTGCAGACGCTGCAAATACCATGTTTGTTTGTTTTTTAGCTGAAGTGTTTAATATAACAAAATATATGGTTGAACTGCCTTTACCTAAAAGCTGGTTTTGCATGTCTGTATATCCACCTGTCTTTCTTTTTTTTGGACTATGACAAAGACACATTGTCATTCACATGGCTTGTCTCTCTGATGATTGCATATTCACCTTCCACAAATATGAGTTGCTTGTTTTTTTTTTTTTAATGAAAATTCCATTGGGTTGACTCACTACTACAGGATTATATTTTTAGAATGCTTAGTTAGTTTTTACCCTCTCAGCAATGCTAGAGTAGTTGATGCTATATCAAATTGACAGTGCTTAGAGGGAATTAAATATTTTGAGAGTTAAGAGAACTCTCTCCAGGCCAGCATAATGATTAACAACTCTCTCAATCTGATCTGTCTTCTTTGGTGTTTTTTCTTGAGGTAACTTTGATACCAAGGGTATTCTCTGACAAGGAAGAGCTTAAATTCACTGCTGTGAATGTTTGCCCTACTCATGTGCCCAGCTTCTCACAGTGTCAAGCATCAGCTATGGGGACCAACTGATTTTAGACATGCTTCTTTCCAGTAGAGAAGATACAGAAAAAACAAGTGAAAATGTAGTAGGTAGTACTCACTTTATCACAACACTGAAGTGTGCTCAAGTAAAGCACTTCAGGAAAACTGAGGTACATTCATATCATCTTAATTTAAATGGACAATTACATGTATAAATATTAGAGCAATGGCACAAACAGATTAAAGTATACCAAATATTTGATACTTCATGTTGTGAGGTAAAATTTGAAAATAAAAGCTGACAGATTATAAAGTACCCCTCTAAAAAAAGCAGATTCTGAGGAAAGAAAAAGCCGACCCTGGACAATTTTTCTGAAACATGTTTCACTAGCAGCATTTTCTTGATATAATTTTGATCATAATATGAATGTTGAATTAAGTAAAATAAGACTGGGTTTGTGTCCTCCTATTATCTGATACAAACACACTTTTACTTTGCCTTCACCTGCATGTGTCTTTTGGAATGACTTTGATAGGCCCTGTTTGATTGTCAGAGAGGCATGGGCAGAATTTTGAACACTGTAAACAAAATATATTTTGTCTGAGAGAGAAGAAAACCATATGAGAGAGAAGAAAACCATATGAATTTATATAATGCAGCTTTTCCCTGCGTCAATCCATTAAAACATTAGATAATTTTTTTTTCTTTGCTGTATCTTTTAATCATGTTCACCTGTTTCACAGGGAACATATTCAACAAGTCATTATGGCAAAAAAAGTGTTAAATATAAGATTAACTGATATTGAAATCAGTAGCCAAAAAGTTAGCAAAGCTATGTTTCTATATTAAATGATTACCGTATTCCTTAACAATAAGAGGGAAATGTGGACTATTCAAATATAAATTAAAGGAAGGGGCAGAGTGAAGAACAAGAGAAGAAACAGGGTACTGCTATGTTTACAAAGCCTTGAAACATACTCTGTTCAAAAATCAATTTCTGTCTCAATCAGTAAAAAAGGCTGACTTCAACCAAATGATTTGAATGCCAGAAGTGATCATTATTTTTTCCTTTTTTTATGCAATTGCACTTATTAATATATGTTAATTAAGCACATTGTAGGATAACTCTGAGTTTTGCAGTAGTAGTATCTATATTCGTCTAGATTTGAAGTATCTATATGTGTCTTTCACTGTACATGTTTTTTCCAGCAAGTTATGTGCAAGTTTTTTACCTCAGAAAAAGGATCCAAAATAAACCCTTCAGGGTGTACCTTGAATGACTTCTGGCATCATGCATAGCTTTTTATTTCTAATGGGAGGAAAAAGGAAGGATATGATATATGTTCTTGGACACTTCTAAGATATGGAATGTAATATGAAATAAACAACTGAAATTAACATTAATTTTAATTCTGTTTGGGAAGAACATAATGCAAATTTCCAGCATTTTGTGCAGTGGGATAGGCTAGTTTAGCACGGTTCACCCAGTGTCTCACAAACAGGAAAAAATGTGAAACCACTATGGGAAGGGTTAAAGTGGATTGTGGCCGACTTGTATTTCTAAATCTATGTTTTTTGACTTAAATTCAGTAAAAAAATAGGGCTTATTTTAATTCTTCAGAGGTTAGATTCTTCTGAGTGGGTTTCTGGGTAAGGTAGTTGTGATGTGCAGTCATTTTCAAAAGCTATTAGAAAATATTTTAGAAAACCAGCATCAATAGGAAGACTGTTCTGAAAGATGACTGCTTGTCTGTAATTAGCTGTATTTAAAAAATTTTTTATATTTATCCAGATTCAGAATGACCTCTGGGACTTGACCAAAGATGCTTTCAAGGGTTAAGCAAAGTGCCTGGGGTGGGGGAGGGAGGAGGAAGCAATTATTCCCTATTTTAGCCTTATTGACCTCTGCCCTCCAAGAAGGAATAATGTATCTTAAAAAAATACATACACAGACACAGATGCAAAAATATAAATGTTTATAAGTACCTTTACTTTGGGAAAATTCACTTTCACAACATATCTTTCTCAAAGAATCACTGTCACATCCTCTGCAGTGTCAAGTCTGTTGACAGCAAATATCATCATGACTGTAATTTGTGAGTCATTCTGCCAGCTCCTGTCTGGTAAAAGCAAACTGTCCTTGAACACTGAATATTTTTTCCTGCCACAAAATGGCCAGCGATTCTCTCCTTAGCATAGGATCCCCAGGATGTGAGGAAATTAATCTAAGACAAGATAAACTATTCTCTTTTCAACTACAGCAATCCAGATAATTCAATATACCAATCATATCTGATCTGGCTATTTTACAACCCAAATGTGACTGGATTTCCTACAGTTGTACTGATTTAATACAGGAACTGGTAGGCTGTTGAAGAAAGATAGCATTAACCTGAAAAAAAATATGGGGCAGTCAAAATAATTTTGTTGACTTCAAAAGTGTTGACTGTAAGGCTTTCTCACTGGACTTATAGGTCCTAAGGGAAGGACCTATAGGTCCTACCTTCCACAGCTTGGTAGCACATGAAAAACATAAAGCGTAAATACAGGTCCTAATTATTACTTCATGTTTCTATTTCCATATTCGTTACTGTGCATTTGTGGAGTAATACATTAAGAAATAAAATATAGCTTAAAATAGTTTTCACTATACATGCAGAAAAAGTTTTATTTTTCTTCAGGACAAACAATCTCATCCCACCTGAAAGTTTAACATTGATGGATTCTATAAGGTTTCCCAATTCTGTCACGTAGATGTCATTAAAGACCAGGATGATCATTGGGGCCATATAACATCTGCCTCTGCTACTCTTTAAAACATTAACAAATAAATTCTAAATATAGATTTAGTATAGCCACAGTTCCTATTATTTTTCCATCTTCTCCAGGGGTTAAACCATGTTAAAAAAACCCCAAAAAAAAAACCCACAAAAAAGCAATCACCTGCTATATTCTCTGAACTAGTGAGTCATGTGATTGTTTATTTGTTGTTTTTTAAAGTTTGGTCCATAATGCCTCTGTTTTTCATGTTTGGTTTGATTTAGTATTTTAGAATCTAACTTCAGCTTTTAAAACTTCAAACAGAAATGCCATTAGGTGTGGAGCACAATTTTAAAAGGTTAATAGCTGTTTGCACATTGGTATTTTTAGCAATACACCCAGTCATAGCCAAATAGCAGCTATTTTTCAAGGATCAGTAAAAATATTATTCTGTGCTGAATGGGAAGGCTATTTTCTGACATTGTACAATAGCAGCAGTGCCAAAGGAAAAAATAAAAAAAAAAAGGAAGGAAAGAAAATTTACTGATCTATAAATTTTGGTTTAAATTACTGCCATCTATCTAGAGATTATTCTGGAAATTTCTCTTTAACTAAAGTAATGAGAAAATTTCAGTCCTATGATTCAGGCCCAGAGGACAAAGCAGGTTTCCCAACTCTCCTTTTCTATCCTTTCTTATGTCCAAGAAATTCTGCTCCGGTTGATGTCCACTGGGGATAAAGGCAACTAAACAGAAAGAAACCAATAGGTGGGGATAAGATATTGCTTTCCATTTGTTCTTTCATTACACTTTTTTTTATTAAAAAAAAAAAAAAAAGAAAGTATATCAGAAATTATTTTAAAAAATTGGAATTTCCTTGATGTGGGAAAGTGTGGGCAGTATTTGTATGCCTTCTTATAGAAAGCAAGAGCTTCCAAGGAACAAAAAAGTGAGAATCTGGAGCAGAAAGAAAACAGATCAGAGACTTTTAGACAGCATCTTGAGCTCTGAAGAAAGATTGCAGTTTAGTTTCCCTCGAGCTACAAGACAGTCAAGTCTGCTAATATTTTCCTATTTCCTATAAACTGCTAGTCAGAAGTGATACATTTATTGTAACCTGAGAAAAAGCACATGAAATATGTTTAGGAATATTGCAAGAATTAGCTAGAGCTGCTGGTGGGAATGCAGCAAGTGCTGAGCAGATTGAGAAGAATCGGGACAAGGGTTGGGTCATGGGAGGCCTGGCACAGAGACAAGAGAGGCACGAGGGGAAGCAGCTCCTGTCTCAGCAGTGCTGCCAGTCCAGACCAGGATTTAAATCTGGAAAGGCTGTACAGTCCCTGTCTGAGGGGCTGTCACTGCAAGGTGAGGAAGCAGAACTTTGCCAGCAGTTACTTCACTAGCACAGAGAGTAGTGAGGGATGTGTTTAGTACTGACTGCTGCACCTATTTAGCCAAATTTTCTGGTTTTTCACTTTAAATAAAATATGGTTACTTCAACTAGTTAGTATTTGTGCATGGAAAATAAATTTGTTCCTTATACAGGATTTAACACTTAGTTTATTTTTCCCTAGATTTCCAGGTTCCTGTGTGGACCAGTGTTTTATTAGCTACCTGTTTAAATACAGGTCTTGTTTCTGTGAGCTTGCTAAAAAATCACAATCATTTACATTTGTATAAAATATTTAAAGAACTAGCAAAGGTGAAGTACAAGAACTTGAATCGTTGATAGAATTTGGGTCATCTTTACAGATGATTAAAAAGTGTGTGAAACTCCGTGTCAGGGTGTTTGTCATATTTTCTGGCAAAAATTCCCCAGCTTAGAAAGACCAAGAAGGGAAGTTAGAGGAAGGGTTTGTCTAATTATTGAACCAGAGATGTGTCTCTAGACAGTTTAGAGAGATGAAGACTGATAGAGAGCATTTTGTCTCACCTTATTGAGGATTCTCACAGCAGATAAAACATTAACTAAGACAACTTAATTGCGGCTTTGACTATAAGTGAATTCAGAATGATTCACTTGGAAGTACACATCTGTATATTAAACATCTAACACTGTGTGAAATTAATCCTACTTTAAATGCTCAGAGGAAGGCCTGGAAAGGAAAAATTCCAACTATCTGAACATTTCAAACCTTCCCTGAAGATGCAATGAAGAAGTTCACCACAGGTCTAGTTCAGGTACTGAAAGGAAACTAATAAAATAGGAAAACTTTCTATATTTGTCACTTTATACATTTATTCAAATTTACATACACACACACACACAAACATATATAAAAAACATGATTCATATATTTGGTATAAATATATAAAGTAATGAGAAAGTAGACAGCTGTTATCAAATAATTTATTAAATAATAATTCAGAAAACTCTATAAATTTTCGTCACTGAAGAATTGTATAGACTAGAATTTCCAGGTAGTATGTCATCAGAACCAACATTACTTCATGACAGTAAGCAACTGTCTGATTTATTTTACTTATACTCGGCTGATATTTATGCAGAAATATTAAAAGTAATGACTGTATGGAGTGTGAAATAACATGAAGAAAAGAAAGAATATCAGCTTAAAAGGAGTCTAAGTAAAAATAATTGCAGATAACATATGTAAAATAAATTTATACAAGATACTGATATGTGCGAGAAAATACAAAATGGCTTAGCAGTTTTGTCATAAAGCTTTTAATGGTAAAATTTTTTACAATTTGTCCATGACAGGATTTACAAAGCCAAGTGTGTCCTTATAGGAAAAGATGACCAAAAAATTTAACCAATGTACAGCAAAGAAAAATCACACTTGAACTGTCTCCCAAAATCTCAAAATAGTAGAATATCATTTCTAAGTTAAACAACATTAGCTTTCTAAAAATTATTTGCATTAACTTTATTATTACAATGCACTAAATCTACTACAAAAATTAGTAGAACGATTTGGATACTTTAGGATAACTGGATACTTAGATAACAATAAAACAAGAAGAGATGGATTCAACTAAACAATTGCCTGAGCAATTACACTAAGTTATAAAAATTATCTTCCTTGCAAAGTGGGAAGATCTTGTTTTGAAACTCAAATGTCTTTTGAATTCCTCCAGCAATGCAGCACACTGGAGTTGTGAGAAGAATTGTTAAGTTTCCTCAAATATTTGCTGTTTGGCTGGGCTAGAAGAGGCATATAGACAATGCAAAATAGAGACAAGTAATTTGTGTCATGGGCTTCAACTGAAAGTAACAAAATATTTCCAAGCTTTGACAAAATTTTATAGATATACACTCTCACCCTGCTACAAGCACACAGACAAAATATATTTGTTTCTGAAGTGAAGCTGAGCAGGATAAAAGAAGTCATTGCATTGCTTTTCTTATGGGATTTTACTACGGTAGGCAGTTTCAAAAGAGTGCAACTCAATTCACAGGACTGTGAAGAATGGTAAAACCAGCTAGTATTGGCTGCAGGCCAAAGCAATTAGCTAATATTGATAATTAGAAAATTAAGCAATTAGTTAAGAATGTTACCATGAGCTTTCAAGGGTTGTTTTTGCTGGAAACAGAAACTCATGCCAAAAGAGCTATATATGCCTTGGATGCAATTCAGTTCATTCACAGGGAATGGCTATACTGAGCTGTTTCTAGCCAATAGATTTCATTCATAAATGTTTATTCCTCATGGCTAACTAAGCAGCCCTGACATTTGTATTGGTGCCATGGAAGTGATAAATTGGGATTTTGATTTTCTTATGTGATGACTAATTCATCACTGTAAGCATACTTGAACATGAATAAAGATGAGAAGCATTTTTTAGCCAGTTTCGGGGGTTATATCAGTCTAGAAAAACCTACAAGTTTGCAATTTTCTTCCCCATCCCCAAATTTCTCTGCCCCATAGTATATCAAGTAGATTTTATTTATCCTGTAATAGCTGAAAATGCTGCAGAATAGTAAATTGTGTACCATTTTCATAGGAAAACATGCTTCTATAACATTTTGCAGAAAATTTTCTTGCACTTTGTCATGACTTAATGTCTTTCAGCCTGACAGATGTTTGAGGAAAAGCTTTCTTCAATTTGTTCCTTTATATAGAGCTACTTATTCCAGCTCCTTCTAAATCCTCAAATAACATCCTGTCTCTTCCTATCTTTGTTTTATGTAAGTGTAGAGTAAGTGAAAGTACTAACAGTTTAAGCTCATCTAAAATTGTGAAACCCATACTTAGGATGAAAAATCAAAAGAAATTATCGTGAAAATTAGTATCAAAAGTGCAATATGATGCCAATTGTTCTGAAGTGAACTGTATATTTCACAGTAAAATTATAACTATTAAAACCAGTAAGGAGATCAAAATAGAGGTAAATTATTACACAAAAAGCAACAACAACAACAACCAACCAAAACAAAACAAAACAAAACAAAACAAAAGACAAAAAAACCCCCAACCAAACAAAAAAACCATATTAACTGTTGCAGGGTAGCAGTTTAGCTAACAGATGGTTAATAGTCATCTTTAGTGTTTAACTTCCATTTAAATTCTGGATCAGCCATGTAGAACAGCATAATAAAAGAAACTACTGAATCAAACAACAGCTAAGAAATGCTGAAGAGAATGTCTTTAATGCTTTGCAAAAAGATACATAAATTGAAAAGAAAAGTTTTAATCACAACTGAAGATAAAAAAAAGAGAAAAAATAATTTTCACAGGTGTTCCTCTGTAAATTCCTTCAACATGGAACCTTCTCATGGGCAGGAGGCATGGATCCCTTCTCCAGAGAGCAGTCCCTGAGGAGTGAAGGGCTCCAATGTGGGTCTCCCATGGGCCACAAGTCCTGCCAGGAGCCTGAACCATGGGCTCACAGTTTCCTTTGGGCATCCATCAGATCCAGCAGAGGCCCTACACAGGCTGCAGGTCCACTGTGGACCTCCATGGGCTGTTGAGGCACAGCTGCCTCACCATGGGCTGTCTGCACCATGGGCTGCCGGGGAATATCCACCCTGATGCCTGTAGCACCTCCTCACCCTCCCTATTCCCTGATTTGGTATCTGCAGGGCTGTGTCTCACTGCTCTCTCCAGGAGGCTGTTGTGGAACATTTTTCTCCTTTCTTAAATAAGTTATCCCTGAGCTGCTGCCACCATCACTGATGTGCTCAGCCTTGCAGCGGGTCTGTCTTGGATCCACCTGGAATTTGGTTCTGTTGGGCATGAGGAAAGCTTCTCAAAGCAGCCACTCCTGTAGGTCACCTCACCTTGCCTCTCATTGCCTCGCCTCCCTTCTCTTCCCCTCCCTTCTCTCTCCCCCAAATAGACATGGATAACACAGAACTAGAAGGGGCTTCAGGAGGTCATTAGTGCAAGGTATGCCTCTAGGAATGAACAATATTAATGTGACTTTTAGCAGATGCTCAGGATGGAATTTATAAAGACCCATGTAAGATTTCACAACTTCCCCAGGCAATTCCACTGCTCCCCTAAGCTTGAAATTGCTACAAGGTTCTCTGATATCTAAACTAAATGTTACTTAATGCAATGTAAGCAGCTTAGTGTTTGTTCTGTCTTCTACATTTTCATTGAACAGACAGACTCCTTAAAAATCCTTTTAGAAATTTGATTTTTTTTTGCATGTGTCTTGTGAATTTTCCTCCATTTTAAGGTTTTCCTCCATTTTCAATTGTTTAAAATATTGATTTCATATTATTTTATATTATAAACATCTATATACTAGCACACAAATAAAAGAAAAAGAACATCTATCTATGTATGACAGCTTATAGCACAAATTAAACTGATAACAGTATTAATCTACAGTGTTTCAGACTTGGCCTCTTTTCTGTTGAAATTACATGCATTTCATGAAATTCAGTCATAGTGATAACACATACACAAGAACTTATCTAAAATTCAAGATGCATTAAATAAAGTTGGAGGCCTATAAATGGGGAAGAACAGAAAAGAAAAAGAAAATAGCAAATAAATAGACTTGTGTTATCTGGCTATGAAAACCTCTCTCAAGGAGACAGAGGTAATTAAATAAAGCAAGAGCTGAAGAGGCAAAAACTGCTATCATGTAGGGCTTAGCCAGTTAGAGAAGTCTTATGCCTTTAATTGGCAAGGTCAATGAAGGTCTGTTAATTTGCAGGGTCTCAGTGGAGCAAGCAGCACACACAAGGAAACGGGGTAGAATCATAGAATCATTTAAGCTGAAAAAGACCTTTAAATCAATGCATCCAACTGTAAATCTGGCACAGGCAAGTCCACCACTAAACCATGTTCCTAAGTGTCCCATTCATATATCTTTTGAACACATCTAGGGATAGTGACTTGACCACTTTCCTGGGAAGCCCGTTCCAATGCTTGACACCCCTTTTGGTAAAGAAATTTTGCCTAACACAAGTGGTTGTCAGCATATAGAAGGGCATAAATTCCTTTAACCTCCCTTTGCTGATGCCTCTTCTGATCTTTTTAGTTCTGCAAATAAATTTTTTCTTGCGTTCTAAATTTAAGAGTAAACTGTCTACATATGTCTAAGATTCCTTAGGATGTGGAAACAGATTCTTTGCTGATTTTTATCCTGATTAGAAACTGAGGTTTTATTAAACAAGGACTGAAGTCCTCTATTTTATTTCTGTGACAAAGAATCTAGTGAAGGACTGTAATTTTGAAAGTGGCTAATGCTTCTGAAACTAAAGAAGATCTTTTAAAAGTTACAGGGCAAAAAAGGAAAGAAATGCAAAAAGTCAGGAAGGCATAAAAGTGATGTTAAAAGATTTATTTTTAAAAAACATGAAAAAAAAAAGAGAAATTTAAAAATTGAAATGAGCGTTTGATTTAAAAAATCACACAGTATTTAGAAGACAAAAATAGATTCACTTTTGCAGCAAGCGAAATTGACATGAATTGCAGAGAGTTTTTATCAATATAAGTAGTGCTTTTTTGTGATTCTCCTTCACATGCCCTGACTATTCTGAGCTCTAACTTACTTCTGCCTGTACTCAATTCCTTGGGAAAAACGAACCCTGGCAATCAGCACCCTTTGTCTCTCACTTCTTTTTCTGCTTTCCTGAATGCTGTACTATATCTTCTTGACTGAGTAGCTTCCTTTTCTCTTCTGGCAGAGAATGAGATATAAAAGGAGTTTTGCTGACTACAAATAGGAACCAGCAATCTGTCAACTTCTTCACTGCTGCTCAAGGCAACAAGGAAGGTTACAGGATCTTTACAAACAAACTTTCTGACTTTTTGCCCAAGTGATAGAATTAGCATGCAGATAAGGAGTCTGGGAAGGACACACAAGTTATTCCTCCTGCACCACAGGCTTTACATATTAGTTTATCAATTTTTGTATTAGAGCAGCTGTGTGAACCTACTCAGCTTCTCCTACCTTGTCAATAATGTTAAGCAATAGATAAGTTAAAATATTGGCATGAGGCAGAACAGAAAGTGTGGGAATCTTCAGAAGAAATTTTCTAAAGGAATATATTGGAGGATAGGAATGAGGGAAAATATCTGTAAGGCCATCATTCTGCATCAAATGTTGTTTAGTGTTCATTACCATGACCTGACAACAAAAATGAGTTAGACAGCTAATCTTTGAGGAGAGGGGAAAGAAAGGTTGCTTCTCTACATGTAATCTGAGAAAATAGTAGGAATTTAAATTCACTGTCACCTAAGTTTCCAATGGTTTCTGGCCAAAGTTTAGGAATGTCACACTCCACATGTTTACACTCACTTTGAGGCAGGGCATTTATGACACCGAGAAAATATTGTGTTCTTTACACTGACCCAGGTCATATATGGATAATGTATTAAAACTCAATTTGCTGGTGCAATTTCTTTTACCAAAGTTTTGGGTTTTGAAGCATACTGAGCTCCTGAGTTTACTGTGAAGTTCACTTATTTAACCACTTCTTCAATTAGTAATATATTAACATCATGATAGATTTTGTGGCTTGTGAAATCAATTTGCTTGATTTTGCTTTGGGCAAAGATCAATACTGTACTGTAATGGTATATGGATTCTCAAGAAAACAAAACAAAACAAAACAAATTAATCAATACTGTTAACTGCTAACCTCATATATTAAAATTTATGTGCAGAAAAAATCAAACAGGATTTTAAAATGTATGGTTATATTGAGATTTTTTTTTATGGTGCATATAATTCTCATTGTGGCAGGATTTCTGAGAGACCATAACTACTAAAATATGAAATGCAATTGTTCTGAAGATATTAGTTGATAAGAAACTATAATTTTCAAAATTTCAAGAGGCGATCTAATGGTCATCAATGAAAGAGAAAAGATAGGAAAATGTTTCATCTTCCTAAGTGATTAGGAATTTTCTTCTAATGAATTCAAACAATATTATTAAAAATTGCATAACTGGACTAACCATTTCAAAGCAAAATAAAAACAATTTCAGGTTGTTGATAAGGTTCACTCCCTTAAAAAATTCAACCTATCTCCTCTCAAGAGTGTGTATAATGAAATATTCAAGGCTTCTCTTGTAATGTATGAGTTACAAATTACAATACATAAGAAAGGATGAAAATAATAGCTTTTTGTTCAAAAGAATTAAAAATTTTCAGTAACAACCCCACAAAATAAACTTAAAAATAAAATTCATCTGGTTTTCTTCAGTCTATATTCATAAAGTTATGAAGCAAAGAGCTTCTGTTTGGGCACTCTAGTGAAAAGGAAAATTACTTATTAGGAAAATAATAATTTAAGACTAAATATTTCTGCATATAAGTAACTTGGTTTATTCAGTGATTCAGATGACATATCAGTGATCAGGAATGTGCTATAAGAGATGGCAATATGACTTTTAACATATCAAATCCCTTAAACTAAGCTAGAACTAAGAAACAACTTATGCATTGTGCCTGTACAAATACGAATTTGGTCCACAGAAACTGTGAGTAGTGGCATTACATCTTTAAAGCAGATGTTATCAAAGATGCAGATGAAGAAAGCAGTATTATATTTAATAATCTTTTATGCTTTAAGCAATGGTATCTAATGCTGAAATATAAATAAACAATAAGTACAAAGAAATTGCTTTCTGTCTCCGAGTTGCTAATTACTAGTCGTTAACCACTTGTTGTAGTTTACATAATTTAGAATTATGAAACAGCATTATTCTTCTGAATTACTTGTCTGAAGGATTCTTTCCACAAGAGACTGGGAAAATGTAGTCTCATGCACTGTTGTTAGCTTTCTTTAGACTTCTGATTTTGTGAAAACTGCAGCATTTGGATCAAATAGTTTTAAATTACCGCTTTAAGCACCTCATGCTAAATTGAGATATTATTTCACAACTACAAACATAAGTATTTTCAGAAAATTGGCCATATGAAAAGTTATTGAACATATGTCTGTGTGACTGATTCTGTCACAAGGAATGAAATTCACCCAGTAATTCCTTTATGTGGCTTAAGAACTGCAGCTGAAATAAATGTTGTATTCAGAGATACACAATTTCACAATTTAATAGCTTCAAAATGGAAGGGAAGGAGGTGGTGGGCTTTACTACACCATTTCATAAAATGATTCATGTATTGAAGTCAATTTTTGTTAAAATTGTGTGATATATTCCTATTTTTGGTTGCTAACTTTGATCTCATTTTACCTGACACTCAGAGGTTGCAGGCAGCTCTGACTTCATGATTTTGGATCACTAACTCCATATGTAATATCAGATGTTTTTACATGAGAACACACAAACAGCTCACACTAGCTGGTTAACTATGAAGATGATCCAAGTCTTTTCCTGTATGTCCTAAAATGACTGTTCTTTTTATGATTAAAACTAATAATTTTCATTTAATCTTGCTTTGATATTAAAAGAAGATAATCTAGATCAGTTATCACATTTAGATTACAAAAGCAGTAATCTGTCCTTTCTCCTCTTAAAACTCTCTGTTTAATTATTTTTAGAATCCATTGAATAGTGCTGGATAGCATTTGTTCTAATAATACTCATTGTTATGTTGGTTATTTGGCATCATTTTGCTTTGACCCACCTTTAACAATGAACCCAGTTGCCACAGAGGTGGGTCACAGCACCAGGCTGGGGCAGCGCATTCCTGAAAGGCAGCACCCATGGAAGGGGCCCATGCTGAAGCACTTTGTGAGGAGCTGCAAGCCATGGGAAAGACTCACCCTGGAGAAGTCCCTGGAAGACAGTCCTCCATCAGAAGGGTCCATCAGGGGAAGAGTGTGAGGAGGTCTCCCCCTGTGGAAGAAGCATCAGAGGAAATGTGTAAGCATAACACCCATTCCCCATTTTCCTGTGCTGATTGGGCAGAGAAGATAGAGAAGTGAGAATAACGTTAAGCTTGGGAAGGAGGGAGGGGTGAGGGGAAGATGTTTTTAGCATTTGTTTTACTTCTCATTATCCTACTGTGATTTAATTAGCAATAAATTAAATTAGTTTCCCAAATATAAGTCTGTTTTGCCTATGACAGTAACTGCTGAGTGACCTCCCCCTGCCCTTATCTCAATTTATGTGTCTCATTATATTTTCTCCCTCCAATCCAGTTGACAAGGGAAGCGGTAGAGAAGCATTGGCAGACATCTGGCATCCAGAAAGGGAAAACACCATCTAAGTTTAGAATATTCAGCTCACTAAATGAAAGATTATCACTTTACTACAAAAGAGTTTCAAACTAGATCATTTTGTAGACTCCTCAGCTTTGTCTATTACTGTTACTTCTATTAGCTACCATCTGAGCAGTAACTTTTCATTCCCTATAATTTAATCAATCTTCTGCATATTCCCTCTTCTTTCTCTTATCTTTCTTTCCCAGTCCTATGTTATGGTATTTTAATCTCTGTCTTTCTTCTAATCCTATTTTTTTTCCTTTTTGGTAATAGCAATACCTTCCTTTTTCCTTTTCTTTTTGTTATAGCAACAAGTTCCTTATACTTATTAAAAAAAAAAAAAAAAAGAGTACGCTTATGGGATTTTAAAATTTATTATGGGATTCTAAAATTTAAGCTTATGGGATTCTCAAATTTATGCTTATGGGATTCTCAAATTCACCAATAAGTACATGTTTTTTGACATGAAAACAAATCCTCAAGTTCAAATGGTAATTAGAAAAAACAGTGTAAAGCAGTCAGAATCAATGAAGTGAGTTAAGAAATCAAAATTTGGATAGTAAAGACACTAAAACACTTAAAATTTACAAAAAATGGAAAGAGAAATGTTTCAATCAGCTAGATATCTCAAATCAAGTTCCCTCCCTAAACAAAGAAACTCTTCAAAGGCATGCTGAGTCAGTCACAGTTCACCATGAATAAGTGTTTTCTTCTTTTTTTTTTTCTCCATTATTCTTCTTTTCACACCTGGGAGCCTCAGTAGTATTTTAATGTTTAATGATGATGGTTTTAACCCATTCAATAATTTGATTTGAATAATGGTCTGCATAATGTTACAAAATGGAGTATGGTAATGCTGCTTTATCACCTAAGGCAGTAGAGTTTGCTTCTCCAAAAAAAGAAATTTTCATTGGACAGGCAACATAATGAAGTAAATTCCTGAACTCCTGGAGGGTGCTTTTATCTGTTACACTCATGACATTTTAACTGAAAGTGTGTAGATCTAATTAGTCAGAGGCAAAAGTGTAATCAATACTGATTTATGAATATTTCCCACATGTAACACTACTTGTTTGGGCAGAATAAATTCTTACTTGTACAGTTTATTCTCCATGATTTCTTATTGCTTTTTGTTCATAAAAATAATAACCCTATTTGTTAGAACTGAAAATTTCCAACTGCACACATCTGAAACACTTATTTTTCTACATGTATATGTACAGATGTCTACGGTTGCTCTGGGGACAAGAAACTCCAGGCTCAGCGGTCTTACATAAGAGGAATGAAACCAGATCAGCTCCAACTGAAGATTGCTTGTGATGTTGTAGAAATTAATGCTAGCTAGTTGCCAGTCATTCATCTGTTCTTTCACAGATTAATTTCTGTGATCTCTAGCCCCAAGCAAGCCTGAGAGTATTACAAGCATCACAGTCTTGTAGGCTGGCATCCCTTTGAAAGTGAGATATTTTTAATCATTTTAATTGCCTTTCCCTTGACCTTTTCATTTCTGCCATAGCTGCCTTGAAACACACCAATCTTCAATCAGTATTCCATGTGCTGGTACCTCATAATGTTTTTGGGTATTTTTGTCATCTCCTTATAGATACTTTAATTTATATTTCTGCCTAAAGTCTGTAAGTTTTCCCTCTATGCCATTTTGTGACTGTGCCAGCATGCCCATCAATGTCAGGTTTTCCTCAGTTGCCACAAAAGATGGATCATACAGCCAAAGAAAGAAAAAGAGAATCTGTAAGAAGAAGCTCAGAGAAGAGGACTGGTTTTGCTTACACCAGAGTTCTAGGAAGTGTTATTCACTTTTCCCAAATAGCAAGTGATAGGAGAAGGGTAAAAAAGGCTCAAGTTGCACCAGTGGAGGTTGAGATTGGAAAATAAAGTTATCTTAAAAAACATTGTAAAATGGTCATTACAAAATATTTCTCTTTGGAAAGAAAACTTTTAAAGTGGAAGGCAATGATTTTTGGGAAATTTCTGCTTCCAAAGAACACAAGACAAGATTGAAGCTTGGAGTCCCTCTCTCAAGAGTATTAGGCACAAAAGTTTTGATTTTTTCAAATGACTTTGCTATTTCTTCTTCGGAGAATAATTTTCTGTTTCTGTATTTGAAACACATCATATACCTCCTCTTGACTCCATGTACAATAGTAAATTACACCAAATCTATTACAAGTAAAAAAAATGAAACAGAATACTTTATAAAATAAACCTCCCTAGCTCACTCCAAATAGAAAATTTAGCACAATGAAGGATGACAGTAATTCAGAAATTTGCTTTATGCATTTATAATGATTTAGGAAATACTATTTTTTTCAGTATTTTTTTTCAGGTTTCTTCTATTTGAAAAATATATTTATTCTTTATCATGTAGAAATATACCTTAAAATTTCAAAAACACATAGATAGTTAGATGAACTTAATGGTAAAACTCAAACAGAACAAATCTCTCTGATGAACTAAACCTCTTTTTATATGACGTAATTAGTTCTACAGACATCTGTCTGAGGCAGAGTAATTTAGGAATATACTTTTTAAAATATGAGAATAGCAACCGAACATGTTATCCCTGGTGACAGAAAATCAAAGTGCAGTCTTTAAAAATGCTAAATTACAACAAGGGAGCACAAATAAGAGGTTACAATGGAATAATGAAGGATAACAAAAAATGCGACCTACAAGCCAATCAATGCAGAAGCAAATAGGATCTTCAGCAACTCCACAATTAGGAGGGCATAGAATAGCAAAATATACTCATTAGTAAATCTAAAAATACAGAAATTGGTTTGCATGTTTGAGGTTGTCTTCCCTGTTATTCTATCACTCAGTAAAAACTGTCTGTTTATTGAGTCTAAAAAGTGAATAAAGCTGACAATGGCTCACTCCTAGAAAAAACAAAACAAAACACAGTCAAGATCATATGAAACTCATAGTTATTGAGCTCTTTAAAAACATATAGTATCACTTTAAAATCAAACTGCCACTTTATAAGTAGTAACAATTTTACACAAGGTTTTCGCTGCCATTCAAATTGATTGTAGTTTCATGTTGAATAAAGTGTAAGTAGTGTTTCAAGCCTGCAGGAAGCACCACAATGATTCATATTAAGATGACAAGGCTGTGAACTGTCACACATTGCCTCTTAGGGTTCTTTTTTATTTTTCATGCAGTTAAACACAATCTATTACCTGTAATGAAACTTAATCTTCAATTGGATATATGAAAGATGTGTAATAATAATAGGCCCAGAAAAGTGGTTAAGGCAATTTTGTTTTGGTAGTTGTAAGGAAAAGATTCACATCTTCCTGTTTTTTGGGGTTTTGTTGTTGTTGCTGTTGTTTCTTTCGTTTTGTGTTTTGGTTTTTTTGTTGTTTATTTTTTTTTTTTACCATAAAACAATACATACCTTTCCAGGACACTGTAGACCTGCTAGAGAATCTGTTCTGATGACGCAATGCATTCCTTGTTTGCACTGCTCAGTGAATACATCAAAACTACCAGGGCCTAGGTATAAAGGGACTTATTGAAACTTCACATATTATTATAAGCATGTCCCTTGTGGAAGCTGCTAATTCTAATAAATGCATTTTGACTGAGCAGGTAAAATGTTTCACTAAATTAGATTAAATGCAAATTTGCATTTCAGATGGCATTGTTTTTTGATTGCCACTATATAAAGAAGTAGAAACCCAGTGATTTACAAAGCAAGGAGGCAGAGATCCATGTAATACTGTATGTCCTGATATCTCAAGTGAAGAAGTCTGTCTTTGTAGGAAAATAAATTTACCCAAAAGTGAGTTTTCCAGTTTTGTCAAACTATAGTGTGGTGCTTTACTATTTGTTCATTTGACATACTCAACATAACGCAGGAAAACTGTTTTCAAATCCAGAAGAACACTTTGAGATCTCAAAGTAAAATGTGCAAATATTTACTTTATTCTGGAAATAAACTACAGTAAGTATTCTGGAAAAATTATTTTATCAAAATCAAACAAACAAGCAAACAAAATCAATAGTTCATGTATTTGACTAGAATAAATTCCATAATAGTCTTAAGTTCATTAGGAAAAATAATAAAAATAAATCACTCTACATTGATTTTTAATTTTCATTATTAGATTATTGAAATATTAGTGCAATCTTTTTCATCTATTTTTAAAGCAGTAGCAAAACTTGTCATTATTCAGATGTAAAAGAGAATATATTGCTAGCAAGATTTTTGATTTATGAATTGCATTAGGCATTGAATTTTATTTTTCCCACACACAATAAAAATTCTGAGTTTAGATGATTTTCCACTTATAATAACAAGATGTACAGAGATAGATATAACAAAACCAGTAGGCCAGATGATAATTTGGTCTGGCTATTTGATATCATGATTTTCTGTAGATCATGCTGTGTAGGACACAGTCTCTTTAATAAGAATTGTAACTTCCTTTATGACAATATTAAAATTCTTAAAATAAAGGCAAGTAGTATTGAGAGAGACTGCATCCTATTGAAAACATGGATCCCAACAGCATGTAGCATTCTCTGGTACTTTGCTTGAAAATTTATTAAAACTCACATTCAAAATTTAAAAGCAAAATATTACTGAAGAAAACATATTTCCTGTTCTCCATAGAGATTACATGCATGGTATTTTTTGATGGCTATCTCCTGTAAATATCCATGTTGCTATGAGAAGTGGTACGGACACAGGGCACTGTCTCCTTTTGCTCTGGCTTTCCCTGCTGCCTCCTTGGCTCCACTGAGAGCACTGGGCACTGGCAGAGTGGGGGGCAGCAGCAACACTGAGCTGTGGCAGCTGGAGAGCTGGGGCAACGTGGTGCACATGGACCTGCTCCAAACTCTCATGTAAACTGGAACATTTTGGTTTATTCTGGATTGTGCTTGGAGAGACAATATTCTGTGTTCAGCCCTGCATCAGAGAAAATATGTCTGAGCTGCCATGTGCCACACTGCTTCTCACTTCAGCACCCAAACCAGTTACACCTGAGAGAGTCTTACGAACCATGCCTTATGAATATTATTCACTATTTTTTGCTTTCATAGGCCCTTTGGGGAACTTGTCGGAGAAAAAACTGCACATGTATAGATATGTCCAGAGTTTATTGTCTGCAAAAGGCAACTTCAACTCAACAAGTTGCTACAACACAACGTATAAAAAGAACATTTGTTGCAGACAAAATTAACCTTGAAATTCTCACACATAGATTGCATTATTTAGGACAAAAGGAAATATGATTATATTTTGAAATCCTTCTGTTTCAGCTTACATTTTTCACTGCTTACAACTTTGTGTTAAGAATGTATATATAACTGTTCTTCGTAACACTCATCCCAGAAAATATTGACAGATGAAGGCACAAGGTGGTTTTAGAATTGTAAAATTTGGAAGAAAAGAAAAAAGAAACAAATCTTTATGAAACTTGTCAGTGGTAGCATGTGTTTTTTAAGCTTGATATCTGTGTCTAAAAATCAAAGTCCCGATGGATAAAGGTAAAAGTCAGAATTCCTGAGTGACTGAAAACTTGCATCTTTTCTTTATAGGTTCATCTTTAAGATTTCTCACTAGAAAACAGCAGTTGAAAAGATTATCTTATAGCAGTACTAAATAATAGACTGTTCTGCGACATTCAAAGGTCTGAGGCTCCCTGTGGAACTAATGACATTTGTACAGCAAGTCAGGCTGCTTCTGCAAAGGACGATGGTGGAAGAGGGAAAATGATATTTTTTTTGACAGAATGTTAACCCCAAGTTGCCAGGTCTTCTAAAAGATAACTGCAAATAAGAGAGCTCTAATAACATTTCTAATAAAGAACCAAAGTCTTAGATGAATTTTAAACTCATACACTTCACTGATTTTGGTGTTCACAGCTGATGGTCTGTCCCTGACACTTGGTAGAGAGGAAATAAATGCCATATTGCTGTGCTCTGACAACAGATCAGTAAGGTACATTTTCTCAGAAGATATAATAAGCACTTTATTAAGGACACTTCCTTTTGCTTGTCATTGCAACACTCTATTTTTTCTTTTTTTTTTAAACGCTGGAGTTTAAAAGGTTCCTCTGGACTTGTTTGAAGTATGGCTAGCTCAGCCATTAAGCATTGTCATGGCCTCCAAATGAGATCTGTTCCTATATTTAATCCACTTCTATACTGAAAAAATATTAAGACAGAATTAAATCATGGGCTTTTCTCACTCAGACGATTTGACCTTGACATGTCCTGAATGCCCTTAGTACAGGGCTGTAATATGTGAAAAATATTGGGAAGACTCTTCATCTCTCTAATTGAATCTGTCGAAAATTGCAGCTGAGAATTTAAGAGTCAGAGGGAAAGAAGGCAAGTGAATAAGGATAACTTGCTTGTCTCATGGAAGAGAGAAGAACTCAGCTCCAGACCTCATGCCTGTCTGTGTTTTACATCCTTATCTCTTTGGCTAGCCCTCCTTACTGGGAATCTTTTTCCGGTGTGTGATAGCATAACTTCGAGCCAAGGGATGAGTTTACACATCTCTGATATCCCACAATCCTAACACTCAAGCCCATCTCCCCGTGTATAAGTCAAATTATTTCAGAACAAGATGGGTCTGCTGAGGAAAATTGGCACCAAAATATTTGTAAAAGTCACTTTGTTCTGCAGCTTTCTACCACCCACTGCCTGATGTAGCTGTCTGTGCAGACCAGCACAATGACCTGCTTCGCAGACTTCTTTAGGGATTTAAACAGAATTGGGCAGCTATCTGTCTAAAGTCATTTAACAAGAGAACTCAGTTGGAAGAAGAACATTATCTTCTCAACAGGGCAGCTAAATCTGTGTTTAAGCACTCAGTCAATTTCTGCCTCAAGAAACTGGAGACTTAGGCAATGTTAGAAGTAGATGCTCTTGATTACTGTCTGAATTTTGAACCAAGAGCCCAAATTCCCAGCTGAGAAGTGTTTCCTAGGGTTGCATTTAGCCCTGTGGGCAGCCAGAATTACCTACCTGCACTTGCTATGTCTGTCACCTCAAAACCTGCTCAGTCTTTCTCACTCTAAACATAAGCATGCAGAGAAACTGAGACTTACACCACAAAGGTTTTAGAGATGTGACAGTATTTCTCACTAGGATTACAAAAGAGATAAAGCGAGAGATTTACTGTGCATTAGTAATAATATGACCCTGTGCTCTGAAAAACATTTTAATGAAATATTGCACACTGTATAGCTAGCAGAGTAACAAGGTATGTTTGGGCAGAGGACCAGCATTTAAACAAAACTCATTAGATCATTAGATCTCTCCAACTATATACTCATGTTACCTTTGTTAGCTAAACACAGACTTAGAATAAAAGTTCCCCTGAGGCATAATGTTACATATGTACTGAGTATACATGTTTATTTTTGTAGCTGTTTACATTTCCAAATGTTTGGTGTAGACAAACAGCTTTTTAGATGTACTGGCCAAAGTGATTTACTCTACTGAAACCATCCGTGCCCTCCACTTCTCTCAACTACCATATGTGAAAGTGATTTTTGTCAGCATAAACTTCCTGAACAAACTTTAAATCTTAACTTTTGTAGCTGTTACAAAGAAATTCAGTAATGCTTTGTACTGTTTTGGCTTTAAATATTCCTTTCTAACTTTGCTCCCTGTTCCTTTGTGATTCCAAATTGACAGATGGAGTTCTCATGTTGCTGAGATATTTAAAATTAAAAGTAGTAAAAAATGTATTCAAATTTTAAAACAAACAGACCCCAAACCTTCTGCCCTACACTCCTGTTCCTTTTTCAATAATTGAAGAAATCTTTTTGTATGGAAATATCTGAAAAAATGCACCTTCTCCTTTTCTATTAAAGAAATATCCTTCCTGTATTGCTTTTGCTGAATACATGGGAAATTAAATAGGCCTATTAAGGACAGGGACAAGCAAATTAATAAGATTTAAAAATCTTGATTCTTCTTTCTTACTGTCATGGTTTGACCCGGAAACAGGATTTCTGGGATGCTGTGTGGATGGGGCCAATGAGTGGTCAGTTTTGAATATTGCCATCTGGCCTAACCACTGGGCAAATGGGATCCACCTCCGAGAACACAGGGTAAAAGCAGGGCTCTCCCCCTGGCAGTTCCTCTTTGGATTTCCGGCGGTGAAGGAGTTGGGTCTCTCCCCCGGCCCAGTTGCTGGCTGGGCTGGGGGAGGGGAAAAGCCATGCGGCCCGGCCTGGGAGAGGTAGGCCTGGCCCCAAGGGTGGAAGGAAGAAAATAAAGAAATGCCGGGAAGCAATGGGCAGCCTGTTTCCCCCCCCCCCCCCCCCCCCCCCCCCCACTTTTGGAGACAGACAGAGAAAGTGCAGCCGGTGTTTGTGTGCGTTACCTTGAAAGCAGTAAACATGTGCTGGTAGCAGGCAGCCCGGCTGAGAAGATGGTGGGGGGGGGTGCAGCCAGGAGTCCAGCCGCTTGGAGGAGTTTTTAACCCTTTCTTTGGACAATGAAAATTTCACAGAACACTAACCCTTCCTAGACGGGAGATAAGAGTGGAGGAGGACGAAGGAGATGAGTGAGTGATGAAAGTCTGGACCAGAGAGAGAGAGTGAGATATGTTGGAAAGACGGAGAAGAGGGAGTGGCATTTTATGCTGGACTCTTTTGTGTATCCATGCACAGAGCTATGTTTCCCTGGAATACAGAGACTGAGACCAGGGGGAGAAATATCCAAGAGCCAAAGAAGATTCAGTGTGGGTACCCCTCGGCCCCAGGGGGTATATAAAATATGGGGGGGACAGATGTCCCAGAGGTGAGAGATTGAGCTTCTCTGGAACTGGACACAGCCTCCTTAAAAGGACAACCCTGGAAGCAGCCCTGATTCTGGTCCGGTGGTGAGAGCACCGGAACAAGGACGGAAAAGGCCACCACGACACATGGAAGGACTCCCTCTCCTCTTGAGGAACTGAAGTTGAGCATTCTAAAGGGTGGTGCTGGACCCAGAATTGATTTTGGATTGTATTGTATTGGGAATTTGGGGGGGAGGAGGAGGAGGAGAGTGTTTTTGTGAGGTTTTATTTTCCTTGTGTTTTCTTTTTTTTTTTTTTTTCCTTTTTCTTCCTTTTGTGTGTAGTTTAGTAATTGTCATTGTAGTTTAGTTAATAAACTTTTCTTCTTTTTCAAGTGAGAGCCTGCTTTGTTTATTCCTGGTCAAAATCTCACAGCAGACACCAGAGAAGGTGTATTTTCATGTGGGTATTTGGCCTTGTGCCAATGTCAAACCAGAACACTTACCAAACAAAAGCTAGAAGCTAATACTACAAAAGGCAATGTAGACTAAAGCAAAGTGAATCCACCTTTGATTTGTACTATATCAATATTTTCTGAAAGAAATATTTATGGTTTCAGTGTTCAAGCTGAAAGATTGAGTGTTGTGGAGACAAATCTGTATTAAAAATATCCTGGTTTAACATGACTATTTTGAACCTGTTTGCTCCTTTAGTTTTGCTGGTGGTTGCCACATCCCACTAGTCTGCATTGCCTGAATCTGTTCTAAGAGCACAGAAAAAGTGCAAATGCAGAGGCCCTTTTTCACTTCAGATTCCATCATAAGCTCTCATAAAGCCAATAATGCTTTCCCACATCTGATAGTTCAGCATTGATTTCTATTACATATAGAAGTGATCCTACAGGTTTTAGACTTTACTTTTTTCCCCTCAATGTTTTCATTACTTGGTAAATGACAATTTGACTATATGAAATCTAATCCATACAAATTTTAGGTGAATATACATTAAAGAAAATTTTCCTTTTCTGTGTTGACTATCTCATTTCAATAAAGTCCTCTGAAACTGAATCCAAATGATTTTTTGTGACACTTTATAAACGATTCTTAGAAATATTTCAAAGAAAAGGGCCAGAAAACCAGAAAGTTATGCCACTGGGTTCTTCCAAGCCTCTTACCTCTCTCAGTAAATACTGCATCAAAGCTCACTCTATAGGGCAAACAGTTTCTCTGCTCTTGAGTGCTGTGGTTTTAGTTTGTTTTTAACAGTTTCTCAATTGAGTTTGCCAGCAGGCCCATGATCTATCCAGCAGTGATAACAGTGTGCAATACACAACCTTTTTCTACACAGCTTCCCTGCCTCTCTTTCTGTGTCATAGCTGTCTCTGTATGCCATTAGGCAGAAATCCAAGCTTAGGGCTTTAGCCAATTCCAAATTTCAGGTATTATTACTGCAGCATTAAAAAGGTTCTAAATTTCAATTCTTCAACAGCTTCTGCATAAAAGACTGCATACTCTATCTCCATCTTTTTAACTAATCTATTTCTCTTTATGCCCCTAATAAATTAGTAACAGACACAGATATCCCTCTTCTAAAGTGCAGAATACTCTACTAATTATTTGTATAAAATAAATTGTAAAAGAAAAAATATTACTTAATTATCACTATATTCTGCATTGCTTTTAAATTAGCACTCATTTGTGTTGCAGCAGAACCTGATGGGCCCCACAGGGAGCAGGGTATTATTGTGTTTATTGCTGTAGGAACACAGAACAAGGATCAATCTCAGTCCTAAACAGCTATTAGCTGCGTCAGGCAAAAGGATTGTTCTACCTTGTTTAACAGATGCCGTACCAAAGTACAGAGATTAAACAATTTGCTCAAGAAAATCCATGGCAGAACTGAACCAGGTCTCTTAAATCTGAGCCAGATGTCCAGTTCAAAAGATGTCCATTTGTTTTCCTTTGGATAAGTCACATTCTGTAAACATCTGTGTCTTATCTGCTGTCTCAGTGTACCCTGACTCAGCAGAGATTTCCTGTAGCTATCTATAAGAAAACCTTTCATTTCTGCTGTCTGCACACATGAAAACTTTGAAACTTCAGGACATTCAGGTTATGGATTTAAAAAAAAAAGTAGACTTGCTATTGCCATAGCCAGAATTTGATGTCTGCCAGAAAAAAACTGTCACAAACAAACACAATTCACATTCAATGCTGTAAACAAGATGTAACGAAGCAGCCTTGCAGCAGCCATGACTGTCACATATCATCATTGCTCTACTTCCATATAATCAGTTCCTTGTGAAAGGCACCATTACAATAAAAAAAATCAAAATAACCTCCCAACCAGTGTTTCTGCCTGGAAACAACACATCACAGTCAGGAGAATGGTTTCAGTTAACAACACTCCCCTTGTTCTGTACCAGAGCCAACACGCTCTGCATCAGCGCTGCAACCAGCCAACCCACGATAATGAGCTTACTGGAAACATCTGTAATGGAAACTGAACCTATAATTTCAAGATATTTTACAAATAGAGCAGGGACAGAATAACACACAGTGGAATATGGGATATTTGTACCGGAGGTATATGTGAGCGAGTTTATAACTCTATGTATGTTAGGCAGTGGGTCCTACACCATCCTCAACAGAGGACATTATTGGTCAGGGTGAGTATTCAAGTATTTTTTTAAAAAATCTGGACTATGGGACTATTTTCTGAATTCATATTAGCTGGAAGCTGATCTCTTCAAAGATAGGAATGTCAATAATTTAAATTTGCTTATGATATTTTGGATAAAATCTTCTTTGATACATCAAGATAAACAGGAATAACATTGTGTTTAATTTTTTTTTTTTTGAGAGTAATGTATTGAAATAGTTTGGTCAGAAATGCAAACATCAACAGAGCTATACTACTACTTCTACGTGTGTTAGAATATTTCTCTGTGCTCAATCCTGTACTGAATCATCTATATACATCCAAAAAGGCCCCAGGTTGTCAGAGGGTTGAGGCATGAAATATCTGATTAATAAGGTCAGTTTGTTCAATCCTTTCCTTCTCAGGTCACAGAACAGGAAAAAGTGATCTTTTCAGACCTACAGAGTTTTGAGTAACATTTCTAAATTGAAGTGTGTGAAATCAGATTTGAATCCTTCCTTCCTGAAACACCCTGAGCTCATGTTGTTTAGATGGAAGTTTTACTGCAAGTCATTTTGGACTGTGGCATTTAACAAGCAAAATGCACCTGAAAGAATTAAAAAATTCAGTGTGCAAAATAGCAAATAGATACAAGCGTAGTACTGTGATTTCTTTTGTTAGCTATGGGGAAGAACAGAAAGGGACATCCTTCTGCTGCTATTAATGACAGACTCTTCTCCCAGAAAGTTAAGGCATCTTAAATAAAAGGTTTAGACTATTTTGACAATTTCTTGTGCAAAGCCAGGTTGGGAATTTCCATGCATCTCTGAAAAAGGCTGCCACAGTATACCAATTATACTGTATATAATTAAACTTCCACAGTATATAAATTGTGCCAGTCAGTGTAATAAACTTAGGTGCTACCTTAGTGACAAGAGGGTCCTGTTTTGAATCTTTGCAGTTGTGTCTAACAGCTCAGACAGCAGGATGGTCTGAAAGTTAAAACACTCCATGGGAAGGTGAAAAGTGCCTCAAGCAGAAGCAGGATTTGAATCTCAGCCTCCATGACTTCAGTTCACACTTGCACTGTGATTCACTGGGGAAGGAGCCCCACACTGTTGGGTTTCTCACATCGTAGCACCTCCATGAAGGAAATGCCTTAAAAATTCATTCCTAAGCTCTGGGAGTCTAATGTATTTCTTGACTATTTTTTATGCTTATGTGTTATTATTAAAAGGGAGAAAACCAGACAAAATATACAGGAATGCATTTGCCTAACTTACCAGCGCAGAAAACTCAATATTTCCTAAACATAAAGTAATAAATTTACAAGTATATATATATTACAAGTTGGATTTATTAACATACCTGTTAATACAGAATTTTGTCTGACTACATAAAGCTGGTTCATGCACCATTCATTTGATGGCTAAAAGAAATAAAATTGAATAGTATTTTCTGATTTCTACTATTCAGTCAAATATACATAAACCTTTACTAGCAAAAATTATGAGAAAACCTATTTTATCTTCTACAAAATATTATAGAATTGTGAAAACTTTCTGTACTTCATCTATTTATTTGTTTTACAATTAATACTTTTTTTCTTTTTAAAATTTACCCCAGTGTCTTTCAACTGCAGTTAGAATTGTAAACAGAGTCACCTCTCTTGAGACAGGTTGTACTTAATAAAAAAGAGCTAAATAAATAATAATTTGTAAAAGAGCTATTCACATAAGGTCCAGAAGGATCTTAAAGGCACTGCATATCTCACTATCCAAATTTACTGCTCACAATATATTCAGTAATATTCTTCTTTTGTCTTGCTGTGTAGAAAATGCAAAAATAAAAATTCCTAATATTTTTTCATTTGGAGTAGTGGCAAATCATTTTACTGATTCTTTCCAATATACTCTGCATACTCTGCATGCTCCTATATATATATCCATTTCTATATACTCTTATATTCTCTGTAGAGGATTGCTCCTTTACACACAATCTTGACAGAAACAAGATCTTAGAAACACTCCCTCAGCGTTATGTGAGGTAGGCTGTTATTCTCACATCTGCTTGCCAATTCACAGAAAAGGATGATTGAAGGAAAACAAAAATGTCTTATCTTTTTCAGCCTATAACTGGATTTCTCTAGCCTTGTTTACAGCAGTAGTGCCACTGTAGCTGAAATATGAGTTCAGTTTTGGAAATGTGGAAGTGGCGGTCCAGCAGATTACTCTTTTGCAAAAGGTCTTTCAAACTCCCTGTAGGAAACAAGACTTAAACACGGAGTGCTTAACATTTAAAGCTGCAGTGAGTAAATAAGTTTGGACTTTAAAAAGCTGTGCATATTTCCACGTAACATTAAGAGCAATACTTCTTCAATGAAAAGTGATTGTCCATGAATAAAAGGTAATATGAATTTCTCTTGATGCCAATTTTCTCTGAAGCCATAAAATCTCTATCAAACGCAGACAAGCAAAGCAAGCTCCCTGCTAAATGTCAAGCAAGTGGTCGGGTAATTGTAAACACAATTTGAGGAGGCTGTTGGCTATATGGTGCAATGCAACCATTTGGAACCCACTACAGCCAGCTATGTAAAATGGTACACAGTTACATATGTACATACATCTAAATTCTGAAACCACCTAGCTCCCACATTTTATTTTACCATTTCTATGGGTTTAAATAGTGTTACTGATGGTTTTTTTCATTGAATTTTCACCTCTCTGGCAGTTATATGACAAGCTGTTTATGTCAAACAGGTTTAATATATCAGAAAAAATCTAACTACATAAAAAATGACACTTTTAAATTTTTTTTTTCTTCTTATTGCCATTCATCATCCATTGCTCTTGTCAACACTTGACCCTTTATACCCCATTTCCTTCCACACAGTCTTACTTTAACTAAAGATATTAAGTTTCAATGAATTCTTCTGTCTGAGACAAAGAATGAAAATAAAACGCACATTAGCTGGGTTTCAGCTTCCTGAGATTTCAACACTGCCCATGCTCACTCAAAGATAAGAAAAAAGAGAAGTTCAACAAAAACAAGGGCTTTGTTTTTCAGTATATTCTAGACTGGCATTTGTCTTTCATGATAAAAAAATTCTCACTTTCCATTCTTACTCACGCTTTGGCTTGTTCTGCACCTCAACCCATGAGTTGGTACCAGTCTCTTACAATGTCTCGATTGCACAGATAAATACAACATGTTCAGTGGGGGACATCAAATACTCTCATAAAATTCACTAAATGTTATGTTAGCAAGTTGAAAGCTTCTCCTAAGCTTCAAGTAAAAGTGCTCATATTTCATCACCAAATCACCCAATTCTTGATATGCAACTTCTTAAACTATCCATTCCTACTATTCATTATTTTGCATATTCTTGTGAAATCCTGTATGCCTAAAAATTACACCTGTCTGAAAGTAAAATCTTGACATAGATCATGAGCTGTCTCTAAACTAGTAAATATTGAGGGACAATCAAAGAAGTTTCATAGAGCAAAACAGCAGATGACAATGACAGTGGTGAGCGGCTTGGAACACAAGCCCAATGAGGAACGACTGAGGGAGCTGGGGTAGTTTATCCTGGAGAAAAGAAGACTCAGGGGTGACCTTATCATTCTCTACAGCTCCCTGAAAGGTGGCTGTAGTCAGGTGGGAGTTGGTCTTTTTCTGCAGGCAGCAACTGACAGAACCAGAGGACACAGTCTCAAGATGTGCCAAGGGAAATATAGGTTGGATATTAGGGAAAATGTTTTACAGGAAGAGCGATAAAGTGCTGGAATGGTCTGCCCAGGAAGGTGGGGGAGTCACCATCCCTGGATGTGTTAAAAAATGGTTGGATGTGGCACTCAGTGCCATGGTTTAGTTGAGGTGTTAGGGCATGTGTTCAACTCAATGACCCTGAAGGTCTCTTCCAACCTTGTCATTCTGTGATTCTGTGACCTGCTGCCCACATTATCTGTGTTTCTGGAATTCTAGTTCAACTGGTTGAAATGTGGCTCTGTGGACTGAAAACCCATTAATTCTTTGAGTACATTTTCTGGTTCAGTTTCATCTTAAAACAATCAGTTTTGCACACTTTAAGTTTTTATATGATTGAACCAAACTCAGTCGTCAGACAGAATCATATTTGCTGCAAAACCACAAATCTAATCTAAACCAAAAAGCTAACAGAGCTGAAGGCAGTTTCCCCTCACCTTTTTGTGCATTAGGTGGCTCCTTATAGTAAGTTTGGTGATTAATGTTGAACTGCTAGCATTCCTTTAAAAATCCTAAAAATATAAATATAATTAACAAGAAAATTAGTGAGTTTTTTTTCTTTTTCATTTATTAAGATTTCTAATTCTATCTAATTTCACTCAACAGACATTTATCACAGATTCCTGAATACACAAAATGCACCCTAGTATGTCTGCCTAGCCAAATAGATTTGAAATTATGTAAGGCTGGAAATGGCTAGCCTGATATAAAGTTTAGGATTTTATATAACAAGCGTAAATTTCTAAGATTCAAAAAAACATCATTTTGAAAAATTCTACCTAAGAATTTTTAGACTTGAAAGCTAAAAAGAAAGCCATCTTCAAAAAAATTATTTTGGTAGTGATAAATGGCATTTATAATTGTTAAACTAGAGCAAGATACAAACTAAAATTCTACATACTTGTTTTCATGGTTTCTCTTGATTTTTTTCCTGTTTTTGTTTGTGTTTTTTTGATTGGTTGGTTGGTTGGTTGGTTCATTGGTTGTTTTTGTGGTTTTGGTGTCCTCAAATAAGTTGAAATGGGCTTTGCATTCTACATGTAGGACCATTAAAATGGGGAAAAACCCCAACCAACTAACGCGCATAAAGCACCTCACATTAATATGTTTTATTTTAAATTGTAAAAGATTGTAAAAATGTTCATTTACGCACACATTGTGAAATTTAAAATCCTTATATTTTGCTGATAGATTTTTCAGAATTAAATCCAGCATCTCTAGTACTGTGTTTAAAAGCAAATGGCACATCTCATACTTGGATGGAAATTTGGATGGAAATCACCTCTAAGATGTTTGCACAGAAAGAAACACAGAAACATACACAATTTTGAGTGACTGGCTTTTGAACATCATAACTCCAGTGCCACAGAGCCTTTCCATAAAAAACAATTCTGCTTCTATGTTATGATTATTAATACTCCTGTGGGTAGTTACATGAGTTGCAAAGAGATTTTGCTTGACAGTCTTGGAAGTTGTGACTAATATGACTAATTCGTAGGCTTAAAAGAAGTTGATCAATCTTTTAAAGAGTTCCTAATTTTTTCAAACTTTCAATTAAACTTTGCTATAATTAGCTTTTAAAAAAGTAATTCTATAATTTAATGTATTTCCAGATATGTTTTACACTAGTAATTATTTAACATCAAATTTACATAAACCTTGGAATATATTATTCTTATGGTATTATAGCTTTCTCTGTGTCACTGAACTGACCAGAAACAATTTCAAAACTGTCGTTTTATCAAGTTCATGCTTTGATTTTTTAATATTTCACATTATTTTAGTGATGAATGCATGTCTAGGATTATCAGGGAAAAATAGCACATCAAAAATCATTTTAATGGATATCTCCGCATATTTTTTAAGGTTAGAAGTAAAATTCTATTGCTTATTAGCACCTTCACACAAACATTTGGTGATGAGTGCTCCTTCCAGGGGGCTAAACTGACTAGACAACTCTTCCAGTTTCATTAATTCTAAACAAAAAGGAATTTTCCAGTCCTATTTCAGCTTCTCACCTAAGTTCAGCTTTCTTTAAACAATGATTAAGGACCGATAAAATTATGTGGTTTCAAAGAGTAGGCAGTAGAGAACCTAGAGTGCAGACTAAATACTGTAGGAAATAAGGGGCAGGAGGAAAAAGACAGAACAGCAATACAGCTATACATGGTTCAAAGTCAGAGAACATAAATCTGTTTTGAAGTGTTGTATAATATCACCATTACCCAAGCACATGTAAACTATTTCTGAGCCATATGGGGAATAGAGAGCCTGAAATCCTCAGGCATACTGAAGAGATGTAGTGCTGTTTACTTTCTGCAACTACAGAATATGAAATACAAGTGCCTCACTAGGAGATTGCTAAGTTGAATTATCATTTTTTACCTACAATCAGAGGGCATCCATAGCTATTCCTCAAAAAAAAGTGGAAGTCTGTCAATGTTGCAAATCTATAGGACATACCCAGCCAGTGAAAAATTCTCATGAAGTGAGAAACGAAGTCCAGTTAGTATATATAACTGTATTTGGGTTCATTATCCCACATCTGGCTACTCTGGAATAGACAGTAGCAGATGAAAGACAACAAAACCTTGTCTAAAAATATATGTTAAGACAGCACATTAAAGCCTAAGCACTGCACAAAAATAGGGATCCAGCACAATACATATTCTGTTTGTTAATTCACTCATCAAGCCTTTGTCCGCAGTTAAAAATTCCTAAAAATACAGTGTAGATAACACAGCTGGTAATGTTTAATTAAAATATTTCTTCTGCTTTGGTGAAAGTTATTTCTCTATTGAATCATATTCAGAAACATCTCCTTTGCTGAGAAACAATCAGGAAAGGCAGGATTCCCAAGTGTACACCCATTTCTCCATACCTAAGAAAATATCAGAGATTCTCTATCTCAGTTTTATTGTCAGGAAATACACCACAGAAGCAAAAGACTTCAAAGCAGAATAATCAGGGAGTAATCCTTTCCTCATGAGTCCCCGTCAGAAGGATGTGCTCAAGTTATTGTAGAATCTGCAATCAGTCCCCAGACACCGCAGGGATAAGAATGGAAAATAACCAAGTTTTGCACATTTTAAAATAATCAGAAAACTTTAGTAACTTAATTTGGATAACTAACAGAATTGGAACTGAACAGTTTCTATGATGTCACTCAGCCCAAAGTTTGCCAAATTTGCCACTGGCTAATTGTGTGCATGCACATAGAGGGCTTTTTGCATAAATAGTTGAATGTGAGCCTATGTGGAAATCTGATGAAAGCAGAAAATACCATCTGTTTGAGCAGTACCCTGCATTCCAGAACCCAAAGAATAGACAAAGGCTTCTGAACTTGTTACAGGACAGACTTTGATCATCTAACAATATTTGTACAAACCTAGCAACTAGTGTAATCAGAGTTGAATCTCTTCCAAAAATTTTCCGAATTGTGCTAGCCAGTTTTTTGTTTTTTTTTTTTGCAGCAGAAAACTTGGTAATCTCTTGCTCACTTAATAACAAGGAAAAGGCCAGCAGGTCTGCTTTGGCAAAACACCTACAAGTGTTTTGATATATTACTTCTCACAAATACAAACAGCACAGAAACCAGCTCCTCTCTATGTGGCTCCTTAACATTACAGCAAATTTCTGCTGCAAAATGATTTAGCAGTAGGGTTTCCAGAGAGAGCACCTAGATAGAAAGACAGATGATGCAGCAGAAGCCTAGAAAACTTAAAAATAAATAAGATTTGATGTCTTTGTAAGATCAAACTTGATGTTAGATCAGAAATAACATTTGTGTGATAGGCTTCTCAAACTGTAATGAAAAATGAGCTGGAAGTTTAATTTTCTTTTCAACCTCGTCTTAAGTATCATAATTCTGGTTTTTGTGCAACACTCAAAGCAAGCTAACAACTATCTTTAAAAAAAGGCCTTGAATATGACCTTTAAAAAGACCTTGCAACTAATGCTGTTTCCAGTCTGTAAACAGCAGCCTACAAACTATCTTGACTTGAAAAAGCATAATGATTTAGAAACTGTTTAAGAAGCTACAGAGAATTGTCAGAGTAAAGAAACAGATGCAAAAGAGTAGGCGGCAATCACTTTACTTATGCATTATAGCTTTCAACCAATACTGCTTGAGCTTCTTAAAATGCAGGAAAAGCTATTTTCAAAGAACAAACAAGTCCTTGATAAAGGTTCCTTTTGGTTCCAATCATCATTTTCCAGATCAGTACTCTTCATAAACTGCAAGTCCTCTCTCTTCTTTAACAGCTACCTGCCACATTCTAAATTACATCAACGTCCTACTAGCAGGTTTTGCAGATGAAATCCTGTCAAACATGTGGTGAAGATATTTGAAGCATAAGAAAAGTCAGTGTAAGAAAAAGTTTTTATCATAGATGTAATTGTTTCAGAAAACTATCTATGCCCTGGCATAAACTAGGCTAGTAAAAATATATTATTCAGTGTGACATTTTATCATTGCAGCACAAGACTCTGATTTATTAAACAACCATGCAGTCTGGCTGGGCTGGGGTTCATTTTTTCTTAGCAGCCCTCACAGTGTATTTCACTTTAAATTAGTAGCTGTAGAGCTGCTGATGACACACCAGTGTTTTGGGTACTGCTGAGCAGCACAGGCAGCACCAGCATTGTCTCTCCAAGATCCTGGAGGGGGGCACAAATTAACCAAAAGGGTATTCCATACCATATGAATACATAGCAGCTCAGGTATAAAAGCAGAGGGAGGGAGGAGGAATGGAGGGCATTTGCCATTTTACAATGTTTGCCATCCAGAGCAACCACTGAAGCCCTGCTTCCTGGGAGCGTCTGAACATCACTCACAGATGGGGAAGGAGGCAGGCACAGATGGAAAGTAGAATATTTTTTGTTTTGTTTTCCCATTGCTTATGTGCACAAACTTTCCTTTTTATTATTTTTTCTTGCTTAGTAGACTCTCTTGTCTCAAACTGATAATTTTTTCCATTTTATTTTTTTCTCCCCTGTCCTACTGGAATGGGAAGTGATAGAGCATCTTAAAGGTGAGCACCTGGCATCCAGCCAAGGTCAACCCTGCAGTTGTTTTTGGTACTCAGTATAGAGCATGAGGGAGAAACCAAAAAGACTGGCACACACCAGAGCAGCTCTCTCACTCCCTCCACAGTTTGACGTGGGAGAGAAAATATAATGAAGGGTTCACAAGTTGAGATAAAGACTGGGAGGAATCACTCATCAAATAATATCACCGGCAAAACAAGCTCAAACTAGAGGCATGAGATGAATTTATTACTAACAAGATCAGAAGAGGATAATAATGAGAAGTAAAATAGGACCTTAAAAGCACTGCCTCCTTCCCCAGTGGCACACAGAGACTGGGAATGAGAGGTATGGTCAGTTCCTCACCTGAGCCTTCTCCCACTGCTCAGGGTAAGGAGTCCTTCCACTGCTCCACCAAGGGATCTCTCACACAAGAGACCATTCTCTGTGAAATTGTCCAACATGTAACTGATTATGACTCTCTGGGATCAGCTCTTTAGCTGGTTCTCACCCCATGGCTCTCATTACCCACTCATCCAGTCCAAACGTTCTGAGATCGCCTGTGAGGATGTTGTGACAGACACTGTCACAAGCCTTGCTGACGGTAGACAATATCCACTGCTCTTCCTTCATCCATCCAGGAAGTTGCTTTATCATAGAAGCTATTCATGTAGATCAGCCACGATTAACTTTAGTGAATCCATGTTGACTACTCCTGATCATCTTCTTGTCATCCATGTGGATTAAGATGGTCTCCAGAATGAGGTGATCCATCACCTTCCCAGAGATTGAGGTGAGGAACTGGAATTACACACAATATCTTGTCATGCAAGTACTTCCTAGTTAATGTGATCATTGCTTATCTTGAAGTTAGAATATTAGTCCATACATGTGTCTAGAAGTTGTATAATTTCTGTTTTCTTCTTTAAAAGAGGTAATAGATTTTCATCTTTCTTCTCTCAAGCACCTTCTTTTTTCCCCTGGGAAGCCTTTCTGTAAAATGTGAATATTTTAATGAGTTCCTTTTTCCCTGTGGTTATCAAAATGGGATTTGTGTCTCCTTAAGCCTCTATAGTTATAACTACCTGGAAATTCTATATTAAACTTTGGGAAATATGCATCTTAAATCTTCAAAGCATACAGGAGTATAACCATTGCCAGGACTAATTCTAGAAATATGTCCAGATTCTCTGTTAATCTTATGGATTAGCACACAGGCCTGTAGCCGAAACATAACATGAAGAACTGTCTTTTTAATCACAGTGTATCTCATTCAAACAACCAGCTTTCAGTGTCTCTAAAAAGTGGTGAATAGGAAGAAAGGAAATTAGTTATTTGTGAGACATAAGTGTAACAAAAAAACCGTCCTTAGATTTCACTTTCTATTTATTGCCAAAGTACAATATCTCAGTGCAAGTACTAATCAAATGCTATTCATAAAGTAAAATGTAACCTTTGATTGTTCTATCAGAGAACTTCTCTAATTTCTGGGTTGTAGATGCATTATGCTGTGTGTGAGAATAGAGGTCTAATGATAAACTCCTGCACGTTAACAAAAAAATATTCTAACACTGCTGGGATGTATCAGACTTTCTCCAGGTAGCATGTGGTCCCCAAAAAAATGCTAAGAGCAAGGTAATTAAATCACCTGCCATAAGAACACAGAAATCTATTAATTTAGAATCATCTAAATCTATTTATTTAGAAACATCTGTATTTAAAAAAAAAAAGTTTAATTTAGGTAAGATTTAAAAAACCCAAACGATTGAGGAACAGAAGCAACTATATAAAGAAAACCTATGTCAAGGAAAGGTAATTTTGATTTACAAGATTTTTCTTTTTGTATGAAGTTCTGTACCTTGTCTATCCTGTGAGACTGACTAGACTTCCTCAACCCTGATTCAGAGAATACTGATAACTAATTTTCATATGTTTTTTAAAGATGGACACATCTTATGCAGTAGAGACCAGTGATGAGAGTGTGTTTTTTCTTTCACTGCACAGGAATTTCCATTTTTTGTTTTACTCATTGTTTATAAAACTTTCCATATTTTATAACTGGTGGCAATTTTTCACATAGTAACACTGTCATTTTAAGCTATATGCTTCCTATTTTGGTAGGTACACAAACAAGCATACATTTTCTTAAAGCCCATTTCAAGAAAATACAAAAAAGATTATATTTTTTGACAGTCTTACAATTTCAGAATCACTTGACTGGACTAATTTCCTTACTGTTACTACAAAGACACAAAAAGAAGCAATACATTGTGAAATTTGGGTTAGGTCCTTAGAAGAAGGACCTTCCTCTGCATTTGTTTTCATCACAACAAAATTTTTGAAAACACCAGTTGAAATTTTTGGCTTTTCTTGACCTCAATATCTGACGATAAGCAGGCATCACATCAAGAAAACTAAATTATTCTCTGATGTCGGATCTCAGGATCTCAGTCCTGAGGTGCTGAGCCACCGAGACCCTTAGGGGGCTCGGGACTCCTGGAATGTTGCCAGAAGTGTCTGGTGGCTGGACTTTGGTCCTACACAGGAGACGACAAGGATGAGGGCTTCACCGGGGTGAATGGTGAAGGGATTAGCTAATTAGAGGGTAAGACACAGGGTTTAGGATTTATGTACAGGGGGGTTTAGAGGAGTAAGATGGAGGAATTGGGGTGTGTCCTGTCCTCCTTCTTCTTCCTCTTCTCCTCCATCTTCTTTGGCCATGGTGGCACTCTTGGATTGGTTATTACTGAGAGTGCACCCAGCAATGAGAATAAATGGTATTGGGGAAAAATGATAAATATTGTACACGTAACAATGGGTATAAAGATACATGGCTGCCCCGGAGGGCAGACAGTGTGCTCATGGCTGACTGCTGAGCAGATCTCTGTTCGGCTGAAAGAACATCTTTTAGATAAACAATTAATAAACATAAAAACCGAAAGAAGAACTGAAGCCTCTTCTCGTCCTTCGATACGCGGGCTGCCCCAAGGCCACCTCGGGCCTTTCCAGGCCCCTCAAACAGCCGAGATAAACCGGACACTCTGAGATTATATAAAATAAAAAGTACTGCAACAGAGAGACATAAATTCAGTTAAAAGAATTTTCTTATAAGTGCTGATTTTGTAAATATAAACCTTGCTTGAAACATAAAATGACATTTCTCATTAAAATAATAGTTTCATTTAGATAGACTAACCAGTTTTAATAAATAAACATAATATTTGAAGACATTCAAATGAGAATTTTACTGAAATAATTATGAAAGTAGCATTCAGTTGTATGGCTTTAAGATGTGCTACTCATTCTGCAGAGCGACTGAGTAATTAGAAGTGGTGTCATATTTTGGGTACATTTTCATTTTGTTTACAGATATTTATGTAACAGAGAAAATACCAAGATTCAGTGTCAAATTCAGGAGGAATAGGGAAAAGTAGTCAGCATATTCACAAAACTTAAACCCTCCTTGTCAGAAAAAGCCACTTGTTTTCTTTGAACTCTCAGTTGAGGGAGTATCAACACATACTACGTCTCTCAAAATTAAATTCAGGACACCAGTTGCAGATGTTCTTTTAAGAAAATGTCTTGGAATTTGCTGGAAGTTCATCCCTATCTTTCTCAATTTACTTGTATATTATTCTATTTTCTTCCACACAATCTCTGTATTTTAAGTGCCCAAAATCTTTCATGGGGAAGGCTAGTCACTGTAAGATTAAGCCTTTGAAATCTCTGTGCATAACCTGACATATTAAAACAGCTGCTTGGCACCCTCTTATATCTGTATTAAAACATAATGATGCATTTAAATTTTAGTTTTTACATTATTCAAATTCTGTACTGCATTAGTATATAAATCTGAACTCCATATAAAGTGTTAGTAAGTTCTCTTCACAGTGTGGCCAAACAAAACAATCCTTCCAGGCCTGATAACCAAGGACACCCTCTTCCTCAGGCCTGAAAAGTATAAACAAAAGTGAATTGGGGGGATGAAAGCAAACCAGGGGAATATGACTTCATCACCTGAAGCTATAATTGGACAATGAACCTCTGATATGCAAAAAGACCAAACCTATATCTGTCTGAAAAACCTGTGACCATTGTCCATCTTGGGTGTAGCCTCTGTGAGGCTTTTGCACTGCCCAAGGTGAATTAGTTGAAGGCCTTTAATAAATACCCACTTTATTCTCTTAACTCTGTCTAGCCTCTCTTCTAGGTATCCACTCCAAGGCATCAATCCAATACATCCCTCAAGATTCACCTACTCTCAGTTTTTCATCACTTCACTGAAAAAAATTATTCTGGTAATATCAACAATTTTTTGTTTAAGGACAAAATATCTGTATCGCTGCATTAGAAATTTGAGTAAAAAAATGCCTTACCTAAAATACACTGTAAGCAATCCAGAGAAGAATCACAGCTTCTTTGTTCCTGACTTTGTTGTTACTATTTCATATTGAGTGGAATTCCCTTAGTTTTCCCACTACAGAAATATCAAGGTAAGTAGTCATGTGTGACTCCTTCATTACTGCCAGACAACTAAAGAAGCAAAATCACTACTAAGATTACAAAAACTTTTTGTACTTACTTTCCCTGAAAGCAAATAAGGTTAGCTAGCGTAACCAGTTTTCTGCATACTTGAACAAGTGCAAAAAGAAGGTAACACATGTGCACAAAACCAAACCAGAACACAAAAACAACCAACCAACCAAAAAAAAAAACAAAACCAAAAAGACCCACTAAACCACACAGATGAGCCTATTCAGTTTCCCATTCAACTATTTTTCACTGTCTTTCCAGTCTACTGTAAGTCAGTATAGTATCCTATTTTGTTTGGTCCAGAAGAGAGAAATTAATACATAGAAGAAGTAATGTAAAGAGGAGACAGAAAATAAACAAAAATACTAGGAAAGAAGTAAGGAAGCAATAGAGAAATTTTGCAAAAGAAGACTAAATTAGTGGAAGGTAGACATGTCAGTCAGAAATAAAAGCAGCAACTGTGACACTAGTAGCTAAGGAGTCTGCAGCAGCAGCAGAACTACATTGAGTTATTCTCAGCTTGGATATTCTGTCAGAGGAGGCAAACAAGCAGTAGTTTGTCAGGATCCTTGTAAGATAACATGCTTTAAGGCATGTAATTTTCTACGTCTTAATAAGTCCATGTGTTTATGGAGCTAAAAAGAAAGCATATGGAATATCCTGAAGCATTTCCTTCTTTTCTGGGCGAACTAGAATTTCTATTTTCCCCTGAGCAGAGTGCAATACTTTGCAAGATGATTAGGACATTTTTTAGAAGACCCCAATGACCCTGACACAGTCATTCATTTAAAATTCCTAACTCAAAGCCTGAATCTAGATTTATAGAAAGTAAGTAATATAGAATACAATTATGATCCTACTGTGAAAATGAGAAAAATGTTGTCCATTAGACTAAATCTTTAATCTTTCCATCACTGAAAGTTTTTTTTCTCCATGATTCAATTACAGATTTCTAAGTGAAATAATGCCCAGATTCAGCAAGAGGTCATATATCCTTTCTGCTTCCTGACACCCATATCATACTTGTTCTTAAATGTTCCCATTTATATGGTTTCCTGCTTGGAAATTTTAGCTTTCTTACTTCACCATTCGTTGTTTTTCAAAACTACACACTCAAGTAATCTTTACATAAATAAATCAATAATTAATGAAACAATTCTTTAAAGCGAGTATAGAATCTCCATAATAGAAAGGATGCCTTATGGGCACTTGTATGATGGTGCTGTTTTTCTGATCAAACGTGAAGTGTTTAAGGGCAGAAACACACAAGAATTGGTTTTGACTTCAAATACATATTGCTGCAAACCATAGAAAATAGTTTCTTTTAAGAATAATTTTCATCTGCTTTTTAGACCCTTACAAATGTTTATTCTCCTTTCTTCCTTTCCCTTCATATCCATCTCCCCAATTAGGAAAGTGTCCATTCCTGTATTACTTTAGGCACATACTGCAACTACACCCTTCTAACACCATCATTCTGATGCCAAGAAGTTAATCAGCTTGACAATGTGTGAACTGCCATTGCTTTCTGAGCTTTCTCTATGTATTTTTTCCCATTAACGGCTTTATGAGGACAGAAAAATAGACACCAGGTACAGCAGTGGAGGCTTTGAAAAATAGAGACACAGTGTCAAGGTGAGTATGGACATGAGAACTTAAGACAGGAGGCACTGATTTGTGCCCACAGCTATAAAACATCTACTAATGATTGCAGGAGTTTGTTCTGGGTCTTTTGGCTTCTTGTGTTTCTTAAAGAAGATGACCCAGAAGCAGTCGAAAACTGTTCTCAGTGCAACAAAGAAAAAAAAAATAATAGACTAAAAAAGAAAAAGACATAAAATTCTCATATAACCTGGAGCTACAGACCAATGAAGTACTAGATAGCTGTAAAAGCATGTTAGGAAACATAAAAGTGATCCCAAGTAGAAGCCAAGTATATAAGAAGAAAACATCAACCATAAGATACATCATATTCCTCACAATAAAGTACTCCAGAGACTGCTGACCTACAGTGTTGCCCTTTCCAGCAGTTTGAAGGTACCAATGAGCTACTGAAGCTTGCTATATTTTCATAATTGCTAAATGTCTGATTTTATTTGTGTGCCTGTCACCATTTCCATTTCAATCTAACCAATACAGGTATCCTACTAAAAATATTAACTTTTGTCACTGAAATTTGTCTTCATTTAAAGGCAAAGTTTCTAACAGCTTACCACATTAAATATTTTCAGTTGATACCCTACTTAAATAGAGACAGATACATTTCTCCCTTGAGGAAGGCTTTTATTTCACATTATTCCCAACTTCATAAAACATGGTATTGCCTATGGTATTGCCTAATTTATACAAAAATCATAGTCCTTCATTTCTTAAAAAACAAAATAAAACAAAACCAAAAAACACCCAAAAAAACATAGGAGCATCTTCACTTTGAGCAACCTGGTCTAAGTAAGGCATTCCTGCCCACAGTAGAGGGATTGGAACTAGAGCACATTTAAAGTCCCTTCCAACCCAAAGCATTCCATGATTTTACAATTCAAAGATTTCTTTGAATGAAACAAATGAATAATGTTCTTAATAATGAATACATGTGGTATGCTAAGAGGCAAAATTTCTCTTAGCAAATGGAATCAGCTGCCAGTAGCAGAATGTACAAGAAATAGTTTAGAAGCTACAGCAAGTAGCTCATGTACTCCTGAGGCAAATGGCACTTTTGAGTTCTGCAAATACTCTACAAACAACCTTATTGAAATGACAGAGAGAGAACTTTCAACATCTTTTCATTTTATGAAAAATAATTTCATTTTATTCTCCCCAAATGAAAGAGGGTGGATTTGTTTTTCTTTCTTTCTTTCTTAAAAATGCTATTTCTATTTAGACAAATGCTAGTGTCATGAGAAAAAAAAGTAAATTAAAAAAAAGAACTACTCAAGACTAGAAAAAATATTCTATTTATTTGAAATGCTTCTTTTTGCTTTCTGTTTAATGTCAGTATGTAGCATGTTGTGTTTTAAATGAAATAATTATAGTAAGAAGAAATAATACAACAGAGTTTGAGGGAAAAAAAGAGTTCTTAGATATTTTACAGGTGAAGAACATGTTTTAAGTGGAAGATGGAATGAGAAAGAATAACACAATATTTAAGAAAATTTCAGATGAAGTAAAAACAATTTGTAATTTCCATTGCAAGTGCCACCAAGATGACAGAATTTAAAATATTTCCCAGTTTTTAAATTTTGTTTTGAAAAATATCCTTCATATGCTACCCCAAGAGAAAGAAAATGTCATGGAATCATAAGGCACATTCAGAATCTTATATAGTGCAAAAAAACTCTGGTGTAGAGTTTTATAAATAATTCACTCTACTTAATTTCCTTTTACTCAATGTAAACATTTTTTTCAGCTTCACCTAAAACTCGGCTTCTGAGAATTTTAGTTAACTTCTGAATATTCTGAAACTTCCACTTAGGGGATAGGACTCACATGAAAATAAAAGCTTGTGGTGTTCAGGTTTATCTTGCCTTCAGAACTAGAGTGGGAAGGAGCATTCTAACCATGTGAGCCAAATAATGGAAGAGCATCTCCTCTGCAGCTGGGCAGTGATTTAATGCCAAGGAGCTCTGGGAAGGCCATCTGAACCAAGTGTTCTGTATTGCAGTGTCTGAGTGCACTGACAATCACCTCCTCCTGTCGTGCTGGGGGTGCAGCTGTCAGTCACCAACACACAGCGAGCCCAGAGGAGGGCCAGGAGCTCAGCCAAGGGGAGCAACCACAGCCTGGATGGTAGCACTGCCTTGCCACAGGGCACAGTCGCCAGGACCAACTCTGAAGAAACAGCCCCTGGCCCATCAGAGGCCTCCACCCTCATCTCCTAAGAGAAAACACACATCCAGGGCTCTAGGGCTGCTGGGTCAGGCACGAGGTAGGGAGGCTCATCTTCCTGTGTGCTGGTAGAAACTGTTCTGTCAAGGAAATGAACTCCAGGAAGGAGACAGTGACATCTGTGCAGCATCTGAGATGTAGAAGAGGAGAATGGCTGAAAGAAAAGCAGTGGATATTGTTAATCTTGAGTTTAGCAAGGCTTATAACACCATCTGTCAAAACATTTTTATGGAGAAGTAGATCCAGTCTGAGTAAGAGAAACATAAGAGCTGTTGAACTCAAAGTGCTAGTGTCACGAGAAACAAAAGTTCAGCTGGAGGCCAGTAACTAGTGCTGTACTCCAAGGATACAAGGGGCCAGTGCTGCTCAGTGTCATCACTGGTGACCTTCTAGATGAGAGCACTAAGTGCACCCTCAGCAAGCTTGCGGATGACACAAAACTACATCCTATAAACAAACCTTGTACAACTGTAGCAAAAGGGTGAAATTAAATACCAGACCATTGTTAACTTTTGAGTCCCGTGTTATTTCAACATAAGGACACTATTTTTTTAAATTTCTTTTACCCATGGAATATATATGTGCACTGCAACACAATTTTACTTGTTATGGATGCACTACATCTTTTTCAGCAAAGGAATTCACAATCAAATTATCCCTAGAAAAATATTGTCATTAAGATTTTTTAAATCTTGCATCTTAAAAAAGATGAAATTGAAGAGTAAAAACTTTGAAAGAATATTAATTAATACATACTTTCTAATACTAATCCCACCTGCCTAATTGTTTTCCTTATACCACAGACTATCAGTTGGGTTTTATCCATTTTCAATCTTTCCAACTTCTTTTTGTTTCTGAAAAATGAAATGTTAGATTTCTTTGAAATCTAACATGCCCTTCTTTAAGTCCATTCATACAATGGCTGTTTCATCATTTGGATTGAAACAGGACATGTTATATATCTGCTTATCACCCAAAAGTTTTATTTTTTTTCTCTTTTCATCTCTAATCTACAAATGTATGACCAAGAGTGAGAAGCAAAAATTTATAGAGAAAAAAATAGATATGAAGCCTAAAACAAAATTATTTGTTGAAATAAAGGTTTCTGCAGGTGAAAATAACGACTAAATTTACCCAAGAATTAGAAAGGAAAAGAAGATTAAAGGAAAATAAGTTATAGTTCAACCCCAGTCAGCAATCAAGACACACAGACAGTGGGATGGAAGAAAGAATGTGAAGACTAAAAGTAAAAAATCTCATGAGCTGATATAAGAACAGTACAATAATGATAATGATAATAAATGAAGACCCAAGGAAGACAAATTACATAAACAAAAACCAATATTTCATTGTCAACTGACCAATGTCCAGCCTGTTCCTAAGCACTGCTCCCCAGTGGCTACCTTCCCTCTTTGTTGATATGCTGAGCATGTCATATGGCACGGGATATTGCTTTGATCAAATGGAGCCAGCTGTCCAGCTGTGTCCCCTCCCAACTCCGCTTTCACTGGGCATCCACTCACTGCCAGGACAGGATTAGAAACTGATAAGTTTGATTTAGTGTCAGCACTGCTCAGTAACATCCAAAAGTCAGTGTCTTTTCAACATTGTTATCATCCTAACTTTGAAACACAGCTCTGTACGACCTACTATAAAGAAAATTGACTCAATCCCAGCTGAAACCAGGCAAGGAAAAAGTACAATCTTCCTTTTCTTTGTGGTCCTGTTATTACTTGGTTTGGTTTTGCTTTGCTTTGGTGCTGGGCTTCAGCAGTCTCTTTAAGAAAGGTTGTTTAAGCTGGAAGTTTGAAGTAGAAAAGAAGATAGATTTTGCTGCTTTTCTCTGGCGGCACACTAGCATGGTGTTCATCACTAATATTTCAAGTGCACTTGTGGACAGGCCTGTGGTTTTGAATATGAAAAAGCAGAGGAGGAAGAAGGGGCTACAACATTCAGATTTATGTACTTGAAGTATAATTTGAAGAGATCTCAGTTTGCTGAGATCATGCAATTTTTTTCCAAGTTGATCAAATTCACTAAACAAAAAATCATGTATAATGTGATTTAAAAGGAAATAAAGATATGAAGAGAACATCCCAGTGAGATAAGATATGAAGGGCATTTGAATGCTCAGAACAGCTGGTTATTGAATGCTCTGAACAGCTGGTAATGAAGAGTACAGGATGAGAGTCAATCCTGCTACAGCAAGGAGTGATATAGTGTAAGTTTAGTTATTGATGAATTTTTTAACTTTAGAGTTTAACTACTTAGAAAACAGTATCATGTTAGTGATATTATCTAGGTAAAAATGAATTCTATGACAGGTAGACCTGTCATAGAATTAATATTTATTTATTTATTTATTTATCTATTCTAACTAATTTATAAAACTAATTCTAATTAATTTATTCTAACTAATTTTAAAAAAGTATTTATTTATTCTAACTAATAAATAAAACCTTCAGCAGTTTCAGGATGCTCAATAGCATTGTTTTTCAAAAATTTAAAACCACCTAAAATTTTTAACTTCTCCCTACATCCCTTCATACTCCTGCCACTTTGTGTTATAAGCCATTAGACAAACCATGGTCCTATGTATGGTGCATTTCTAAGGGTTACCAACATGAATTATTTAAACTCCTTAGCCAGTAGCTGCCACAATTACTGCTTCATGCATATCCATGATTGCAGAGAACCTGCACAGTCCTTGTGCTGGAAGAGGGAATGAAATAGGAGAGGATGCACTTCAAAATGTTCCCAGGGACTTAGGGACTAGGAAATCTTCCTTTAACTCTACTGTCAAAGTCAGCCTTTTAAACTCCCATACATTTATTCTCAATTTCTAGTTTGTCTTCAAGGACTAAATAGCAAAGCTTCCTAGTACAAAGGTTATGAAGTCTGCATATAAAATTTCCTCAAACACATTTAACAATCATATATGTAAAAACGAATTGGATTTTTAAATTGTTCTCATTATTGTTCCATGTTCTAACTATATATAACTGCTAAATGTATTCTGTAAATAATTGCAATGGATTGCCTTTCTTGAATTCTAAATTTACACAGACAGGATCAGCCTTATCAAATACATGTTAAGGGACAAAAATGCCATGTTTTCAAAACAAAAACTAAAAAATCTATTATCAAAGACTTCAGAATGCTCAACTGAAATAAAGATATAAAACAGTGAAAACAGAGATTACTGGAAGGGCTAAGGAAATGATAAAAGGTATCAGAATATCAAATTATGTCTAGAGGAGGTGGCTGAAACTTTCAAAAAAAAGAAACAACATACCGAGCTTTCATGCATTTCTGCTTGGCACCAGCCTCATCCCCTTGCATCTATTAATCCATCACCTAGGATTAGGGTTCGGCCTAGGATTAGGGTTTGAAAAACTGCAAAGCCCAGACCTCTAGGTAAGCAGCAGATACAAAAGGCATGCCAGGAGGAAGACAGAACTGCCACAACATGGCTTCCACCACAATTTTATACTTTGAACCAGACTTAGCCCAAGGAATCTTTTACAGCTCTGCCTAGGGTTAGGGTTAGGGTTTCAAAAACTACAAAGCCCAGAACTCCAAGCACACTGCAACTGTGAAAGGCCTGCCAAGGGGAACACAGAACTGCCACAACATGGCTCCCTCTCCCCCTTTCTACTTGGAAACAACCACACCCCCATGTGCCTTTTAATCCCTCACCTAGGGTTCGGGTTCCGCCTAGGGTTAAGGTTTTAAAAACCACAAAGTCCAGAGCTCTAAGCACACTACTGCTGCTATTGGCCTGCCAAGGGGAGCACAGAACTGCCACAACATGGCTTCCACCATAGCTTTTTCCTTTGAATTAGCCTTAGTCCAAGGATTCTTTTACAGCTCTGCCTAGGGTTAGGGTTTCACCTAGGGTTAGGGATTTCAAAAACTACAAAGCCCAGAGCTCCAGGCATACTGCAGTTGTTAAAAGCTTGCCAAGGGAAACACAGAACTTCCACAGCATGGCTCCCTGCCCACCTTTCTCCTTGGCACCAGCATCACCCCCCAGCACCTTTTAATCCCTCATCTAGGGTGAGGGTTCTGCTTAGGGTTAGGGTTTAAAAAATGACAAAGCCCAGAGCTCCAAGTGCATCACAGCTGCAATGCAGAAAATTATATTTAAAAATTATAAGTCATGTACTTATGATGCGCTAAATAGGAATTAGCACAGAAGCAGTAAAATTATATAGGAATTGATACAAGAATAAGCGATAGGAAATAAAATTGAAGGGAGAAAGATCTGTGATGGCATGGATTTCTTGATGCTCATTCTGTTTCATGATTTATGTTATTTTTTCAAAAACGATTGGGGCTTGAACAGTGAATGGTAAAATTTATTGATGAGAAGATGAAGATCTACTAAATAAAATCGGAAATGGGTGATCTTCAGGACTGGATTTCTACAATTGGTAATAAATAAAACCATTAAAAGCAAAAGTTGGTACACCTCTAAAACCCAATTTTTTTTTTAACCTCAGAATTCAACTTTTGAAACTAACTGAGGAAGAATAAGGCTGAAACTGACATACCTGTCACAAAAAGATAAACGAAAAAACCCAAATAACAAAAAACGAGCCAAAAAATCCTTTCAAAAAACAAAAGCCAAAATAAAAGTAAAAACCAAAAAAGCCACAAAAAACTTTCCACAACAACAACAAAAAAAAAAACCAAAATCCCAAGACATTAATGATACCTATTTACAAAAAATAAATTTTTTATCTCTTGAGTAAAAGATTTCTGGAAGACATTGAGAAGTTCTAGTCATTGTCCATTGTCCAACAAAGTGATTTTTTCACATCTGAAGATTTTATGATCAAGGAAAAAAAAGCACTCTAAGTGAAGAAAATGAAAAAATCTTAAGTAAGATGACTAAGGAGTTTCAAAAGCATGTTTCCGCAGTTGCACACTAAGTCAGCATACAGCTAGAGCTGAAAGATATTCACCAGTTCAGTGAGAAAACATAGAGCTGTATTTACCTTTTGCTTCTGAGCCTGAGAGATAGCCTGGAACTGGGTTATACCACCTGTCCCAGTGCTGATAAAGCTAGCATGCAATTGCAAAGATCTATTTTGAAGATGTGCTTTAAAAGTTCTTAGCATCAAAAGTGGAAATCCTTTTTCTTGCTAGGCTCCTTCCAACTCAGAAATAACAAAATAGAGCCAAGGGAAGGAAAACTTTCCAGAGAAAATAGGGAAAAGTGACAGAGGAGTAGTGGTCATATGACCACTGGTAGGAGAGAGAGAAGCAAGAGATTTTGAAGGACCTTTGGGTCCATCCTTTTATCCACCCACCCTTACAACATGGTGGGATAAAAGTGAACACTCTGTGTGCTCCACAGAAACACTGGGAGAAATCAGATGAAACTAATTTAGGCATGTATTTTCATTCCATGAATCTAGAATATCTCTTGCTATCATAAGCAAAAATTTCAAGAAAGGGTCAGGAATGGAAATAAACTTTCATGCAGCTTGGAAAAATACCCCAAAACTTTGGTGACAGTACATTTCCGAGGAATCACCAAATAATTTGCATGGATTTTGTCGTGTTGTGAGTGGCAATATTTCATCCAAGTCATAATATTTGATGGTGTTATCTGAATACATTTTAATTATAATGCAACATTTTTTTGCCTTGTAGACTTATGAAATATTTATGGGGTTATCCCTGTATGTTTCAGCTGTGATACAGGGATTTGAGAATAGCTTGGCAGATATATGCCCTACATTGTCCGGTGAAAGGTCAGTGTCAAGTGAAATGAATCTCATTTAAGCAAAATGTTTCCCAACTACAACCAGAAATAAAAAAGGAATTACATTTTCAGCTGTTAAAGAACTTGAAATCCTGCTACAGCACTGTTTGCCAGTGTAATTTTCTCTGACAACTACATTGACAAAGGAATATATATTTTTTTTTTAAATCTGGTTTCCTACCATCACTATCTAGCTTTCTACAGAGTAAAATTTAACATCAGAGCCTGAAGAAAACAAAAAATTATTTACTTTTATCTGTTGTCATGCAACAATTTTGAAGTCTTCCCAAGACTTCACCTTCAATTTTCCTGCACAGCTTTGCAGTTCAGTTACTTTACTACTACATTTTAATCTTTACATTTGCAGATATAGAGACATGACTGCATAGATGAATTTTCTTGGTCTGTGGAAAGGAATCTTGAAACAACGTGTTGTGTGAAACTTTCACAGTCATGTTGTTCGCATTAATTATTTTAAGTCTGATAATTTCTGTCATAGAATAAGAATTAAAAATACCTCAAATTAAAATAATAAACAAAAACCCAGGTATCTGGCCATTTTGTTTATTTACAGATCTAGACAAAAGCAGGGACTTGCTTCTAACCCTTAACTGGACTTCATAATTGTTTGGTTTTTGTTCTGTGGTTTTTGAGACTCTATCCCCTTTTTGGGAAAAGGAGCCTCAACTACAACTGTTCTATTAATCCATGACAGAGATAGGGAAAAAAAATTATGCCACAATGCAGATCTATTTTCAGTAAAAGATAAATTTAGATAGCAGAAGTTTAAGCATTTCTTTCTTTAAAGATATGTTGTGACCTGTTGACTTTCTTCTAATTGTGTGCAAGAGATAAGCAAAAAACACCTTTATTTCCTGTCTTTCCAATAATCAGGTAATAGAAGGAAAGCATAAAGATATTCTAATTGCAAAATTTTCTGATTCAATTTCCAGGACAATGAGAGACAAATCCAAATGGAAAAAATATTCTTTGGATTCTGTGAGTGTCAAACAATAATTTAGATATTGCTATCTGGACATGCAGAATATCATGGTGAGAAGCACAGTAGGGATCCTGCCAAATGGTTTACAAAGAAGGAGAGCAGTTTTTATGACTTCTGTCTGTCAGACTAGTACCAGCCCTTGCATAATCTTGCTAAGATATGAGGTGAGAAGCTACAACCTAGTGAGGAGGCAAGATTTCATATTTTTCTGGTTTTGTCTGGGGTAGAGTTAACTTTCTTCACAGAAGCTAGTATGGAGCTGTGGTTTAAATTTGTGCTGAAACAGGATTGATAGCACAGGGGTGTTTTATTTATTTCTGAGGAGTGCTTACACAGAGCTGCTTCCCCACCCCACCAGTGAGCAGGCTGGGGTGCATGAGGCATTGGGAGGGAATACAGCTGAGAGAGACAGCCCCAAGTGACTCAAGTGATGTCCCACACCATATGGCATCGTGCTCAGATTGTGGGGAAGAAGGAGGAAGGGAGGACATTTGGAGTGATGGATTCCCAAGTCCCTGTTACATGTGATAGAGCCGAGCTTCCCTCAAGATCACAAAATCACAGAGTAACAGAATATGCTGTGTTTAAAGGCAGCCAGAAGGAGTCTTGATTCTGACTCCCAGCCCTGTCTGTGGACAGCACCATTTTCAAAAGCAATGCCATGTGCCTGAGAATATTGTCCAAACTCTTCCTGAACTCTGTCTGGCTTGGTGCTGTGACCATTTCCCTGGGGAGCCTGTTACAGTGCCCACCACCCTCTGGGCGAGGAACCATTTTCTAATATCTAACAGCTTCAGACCATTCCCTCAGGTTCTGTCACAGGTCACCGCAGAGAAGAGATCGGTTCTGCCCCTCTTCTTCCCCTCATGAGGAAACTGTCGATCATGATGAGATTGAAGCTCTGCCTGCCCATGGAAAGCGGTGAGTGAATTCCTTGTTTTGTCCTCTGTGTACGTGGCTGTCACCTAATCTGTTACACTGTCTTCTTCTCAGTCCATGAGTTTTCTCACTTTTACTCCTCTAATTTGTTCACCCATCCCACAAGGGGTGATAAGCGAGAACCTGGGTGGTGTTTGGTTGCCAGCTGGGCTTAAACCATAAGACATAAATACAGTACACCACTGGAATTTCTTAAATGCTCTTACTGGCTTCTATCCTCATTTAGCTACTCAGTGTGTGCTCTCAGTTGGACAGCAACTTTACTACTTTAAAGTAAGCCAAGTGGAGCTCACACCAGGCACAAAATGCTGTGGTTTCAAAGACTAATGCAGGAGTCCATGGAAATACAGTTGCAGTCATTAAAAACCATGACACTGATTATCATGTTTTATTTTGAATTCTCATTTCAGCTTGGTTGAAAAGTCTATATATTCTTTCAATATAAGTTGTTCTAGGGCACAAAGTTATTGTTACCTTCCTAGCAGGGCAACAACTTGAAAGGAAGCAGTTATGTCATGCACAGTAACCCTTTGAAAGGGTTAAGGCAGAAATAAAAGAGATTGAATTCCGTCACTGGAGACATTATTTATTTTTGATGCTTAAATCACATCAGTTTCATTGCAATTATAAGAAAGATTATCTAGGGATAACTACTTGAGACATACAAATAAATCTGGCCATATACCTATTAGTCTATCTTCAGACTGAAACTATATTCTGAAATCAGTTGGTATTCTGTACACAAGGCAGATTTTTGTTTTGCTGGCATGTGGGAGTTCTGAGGGACTCTATTTTTCACTAAGAAAAGGAAATTCTTGCATTCACTACAGCAGTGCAGCTCTTTTCTTGCCTACTGCAAGAAGCATCTGCTCTGGCTGGAAAAAGAAAATCACTTTCCATCTTTGCAAACAGAGAATTTTGGAACATTCCTGAAACAGAAGTGCTCCAACACTTTTGAGACACTGTTTGATGTTACTTGACTAGCATTCATTACCTCAGAGCTCATAAGATCAAACCATGTTGGAGCTATATCTCTGCTGGTTTTCACTTCCAACAAGGTCATTTTGTATAATGTAGATGGAAATTAAAGGAATGTCAAAATGTTGCCTATCACAGAGGAAAAAGAAAGGAAGTCAGAAGCAAAGATAAAATAACGAGAAAGAGGAATGAGTAATCAAAAAAGAGGGAAAATATCTGCTACAATATTCCATGGAAACCACTTTTTTTTGGTTGTGGGTTTTGTTTTTTTTTGTTTTTTTTTTTTTTTCTGGGAAAAAAATGTGCCTAATTTTGCTTTAAACACAAATTTTATGTTCTAGTAAACTGGGTGTCAGAGGGAAAAAAAAAAAAAAAGACATATATTCCTAAAAGATCTCCTCCAGATCTTTCCTCAAATATCTAGAACAAAACCTAATTATCAAATTTTGTGCAATAATGTGCGCAAAATGATGGCCATGGGGGTCATTTTCTGTCAAGCTGAGATTCACTGACCATTTTTGTCTTAACCCTGAAGCTGAAACTTGTAATGTACTTGCTGTTGTACTCTCCCCAGATGCACATTATGAGAGATTCCCCAAGAAACCTTCTGGGCACACTTGGAACTTGGAATATACTGGGAATATACTAATGTACTGGTCTAATGGGAATTGTCCCTGCCCGTGACAGGCAGGCTGGACTAGAGAATCCTTAGGGTCCATTCCAACCTCCTGAGATTCTGTGATGATGCAATAGTCATCGTCCCCTTACACAGCTGTTTGGCCTTTGATACCTCTGTTTTCTGCAGTGTCTCCTGGCATCTAGAGTGAAGCACTTCTCTTTGGTCCTTCACTTTTTTCATGCATGATGAGACTTTTAGCATTATCTAGCAGATAAATAACAAGGGGGGAAAAACAGTTTTGAAAACTTTGTTGTTGGTGTTGTTGTTGGTTTTCTTGTTTATATAGTTACAATGATCATAAGAAGTATGGACAAAAGCACCCTGCATTTTAGCACCTTCCTCTTGGAAAATGTAATCTTTAGGTTCTAATTCTTTTCATTAGTGGAAGACGAGGAACACATTTTAATCTACACAAAGACTAGGCCTCAAGGGATTTTCCTCTTGCCTCTAAATCATAGCTTGTTAAATGCTGCGCACCTCAGGCTGGGGAAAATCTATATCTTTTGAGATAGAATTGAGACACCTAGGAAACTTTTCATACTGCCTAGCCTTATAATTCTGATGTTCAGATAATCAAAGGTAAGTAGGGTGCAATAAAGTCGTAGATTTTACCTTACATTGATCTAGGCAGGCTTAGTAGAATTTTAAATATTGTAGATGCTTGCTGTGACAACCAACCTGACAAAAAGACTATCAAATACTATTTCTATATAATGAAATAAATTATTTTCAGGGAAAAATCAGATATTGAGAAATAATTTTAGGCATTTAAAAATATTTCAGGGGAAAAAGGAAGAGTTCGGGGACAGCGAACTGAATTTAAACTTTTTTTCCAAGTTTAAATTTCAGTTATTCAAAATGCCATATTCTTATCTTTAAATATTTTAACATCTAGACCCCAGTTGATTTCAGTAAGGATGTTCAACATCTCTTTGAAAGTGCCTTAAACCAAGCAAGAGGGGGCATAAAAGTATTTTTAAGTTACTCTTTAAATTCCTCCATCCTCTGACAGAAGATCTAGATTTGGAAATAAAACATATGTCAATTAATTGGCTGTTTCTGTGTCTGAATTAGGATCATGATTCTGAGAAACAGGAAATTTGAGTAAAGTAACTGTATGTTACTTATTTGTTTAATACACAGAAAAAATGTGATTATTTAATTTGCACAATACAGAATCTGTAAAACAAGAATTGTTGTGCTTCTTATGTTCATAGTACATTCTTTTTCTTCACCTGTTGTCCCTTCTGCCTAATGCCCTTAGTCATGACAGCAAAGTTACTTGTGGTTTAAATTTGATATCATATTACAGGAAATAGACATCTTTGCTTATAAGTACTATTTTAGAACAAATTAACTTTTTCTTACTTTTTGAACGTCAAACATTCTTGTGTTTAAAACATAGTTTAGCCCTTCTTTCACCTACTCTTTTATGATTTCCCTCTAGAAGTTCGTTTCTATTAGAGAAGATCAATTGTTTCCTCTGGAGAATATTATCTATATCCAACAATAGGATTTCTATACTGGTGACCAAAATGTCCCTGAAATTAGACTGCCCGGACTAGCTACTGTTTTTCACAGTTATAATTAATGAATCAAATTAAATACTTTGTTTCTGAGATATCAATTATATGCATCCAGCTCATACACTCTGAAGGTTATCTTGTATTCTGAATTTCCTAAGAGAATTTTAATACTTATTCATGGATTTTAGGTGCTTCTAATTATACTGGTTCAAGAAAAAAATCCTAAAATCACATATATTTTTAGGTGATACTATTTAAAAATAAGGAAATATTACATGAAACTTAAAGTGGTTCAAAGAGAGAATAAATGGACAAAGTTTTTGTTTCTTTTCACATGAGAATGATGTCCAAAATCTGCTTAGCTATAACCTGATAATTTTTCTACAACATAAGCACTTCCTGTAGGCCATGAAACACATAGAAGGTATGGAACATTACTCTATCTGGCCACTATATATAAGTACCAAAGAGTCACAGGAAAAGCCCTTGTCAGTAGTGATGTCCTCCAACTCCAGTAGGTTCACAGTTTGTTGTTCTCTCCCATTAATCTGTGTATCTATTAACCCATTATACCATGATTGCTCTGATTTCAGTGGTTTCTTTTTGTTGTATTTTGGTTTTGGTTGGTTGTTTTTTTTGTTTTTTTTTTTTTTTTTTTGTGATTAGCCAGATTTAGTTGTTTTGTTGTTTTTTAATTTTTTTCTGTGTGTATGTTTAATGAGCAAATGTAAACGCAGATGAGCTTTCAGAGCCTTTTAATTGCCTGGTACCACCTGTCACTAAAGACAAGGTAATGAAAAAGGCCATGTGGGACTCTAGTCAGAGCAGTCCTGAAGCAGCAAAATGTTCATTTTATCACTTCATTAATATGAAGAAACCTATGAAATTAGAAAACTTATACAACTCCAAGCTTTGTCGTCACAGAAATGTCTGCAGGCTTAAGAAGATCCAGTTCATGATGGCTCACAAGTAATGCAGAAATTGTCCAAATGCCATTGAAGAGCAGGAAACCTGAAATGCCTCACACATGTACTGGAGGAACATGACAGCAAATTAAAAAATCTTCTTGTTTACCTAGTGATGACTTATTCATGAAGAAGACAAGAGAAGAACGTCTTTGTCTAAACAATACAATAAAATATACTGAACACTTAAAGTCTTTAATATTATATGGCTTTCTTAGGAAAATGAGGTTTTACTATGTTATCTGGTAGTGCCTTTAAATAACTTCTATTTTTTTTACTTTTTATCTTTACAGGTTTAAAGAAAATTAATAAAAAATATTTTTTTCTGAAATGGAATACCGTAATATTTAATGAAGAATTATAATTTTCATTGTGCAGAGTCAGAAGAAAGATGATTTTCCAGATAAAGAGAAACTGCAGAAATTATTCTTGTTTTCTGAAAATAACATCAATATGAAATGCTAAATTAGCTGCTGAAGAATATTTCTCAACAGGCTGTTAAAACACATAAGCTCAGGACATGAAAAGTACATTTATGTCTATTAATTTAATTAAAAATATAAAAGCTGTAGGCAAATACGTTACTCTGTTTTGTTGAACTTCAATTCTTAAAAGTAGATTTTACTGATCTGTAGTATTCATGGTACATTTTAAAGGAGTTGCAGATCTGCATACATGACAATGAATTGGTCTCCTAATGTTTCCATCTAACTGCTGCATGGTAAATTAGTTATTTTCACCAGACCAGAGAAGGAGTATTTTATCAGGTACTAGAATTAAGAGTATGTAATTAGGTTGGCAGAGTGGTACAGAGATTAAGTGGCTGTGTTTTATTAATTAATATTAAAATAAATTCCAGCTACAACATAACAGGGCTCTTTAATACAGGCATTCAGGGCACACAGACATTCTTCTTTGCTCATTGCAGAATTTCTCTGAAGGTAGACAGAATAGCTGTCTATCCTGTATCCTGTGGAGTGAATGAATTTTTTTTTTGGTGAAATTCAGTGATGTAGGATGTTTTAAATAAACCCTGAAGAGTTTAGGGACTTGAGGGATATTTCCTAGCAGAAGAACTAATACATTCCTTTGTTTAAAACCTCATCCTCATAATTGATTGCAGTGATATTCAACTTCTCACTGTTGGAATCCCTAAAGTTAGAGGGTTTTTAGGAAATGGTTAAAAGGTGTACAGGCCTCAGACTGAAGTTTTGTTAGCATTGCAGATACAGCAGAAAAGTTTCCCAAGCAAGCAGAAAAGTTTCCCAAGCAGTAGAGCATACGTGATAAATAACAATAGGCCTCTGTAGAATTGGCTTTAGGATGGCAACAAGGTTGTTTAATGTATATCTTTAGAAGGTTATCATGAATAGAGCTCTGTTCTTTGTCTCTTATGAACCAGTCTTTGTTTTAACTACCATTACGTATGTTTTATAAGATTGGATAGAATGCTTGTCAATATTTGTTGTTCTGTGTATGATTGGCTGAAATCTAGACTGAGATGGTTTTATATCCTTCCATATTACCCCACCTTCTGGGACATTTTCCCTGTGGATCAGCGAGCTGTTAACATCCTGTCTCCATTGTAACAATGTTCTGAGACTGATGTGCCAACAATAAAAAAGGCTCTTCCCTGGTCTGGTTTTGTCCAGTGTTGTCCATATTTGGACTTTTTGCCACGGCAAGTGGGTTCCTCTCTTAAGACATGGGTTCCTGGCACAATTGGACCTCTAGTTACCCTTTATCCCTATACTCACCACCTGTCAGGCAGATGGATTAAGTGTTAAGGGCTGGGCTGGTTTACTATTCATGCATTACAAGTTGTGGTAAATGTTAGCAGGGTAGGTGAAGGAGGTATTGGTAATGATTTCCAAGCAGTGCCTGGTTATTCAAAGCCGAGTTCATTGCAAGGTGATTTTCCTTTTCTTCTGTAGGTGAAGATTGCTGTCCCCATCACATGTGAGAGTAATTTGATTGCACTAAGTAAACAAAGCACAGCTTATCAGCCTAATCAATGCATCCTCCCACTGAAGTTTCTAGGTACAAATCACATTTAGACTCAAAACAAGCAATTGCCTCATTCTGAATGCTGGAAATTAAATCCATAAATGAACAGAAATAGCATACAAATTCTTGCTAAATCAAATTATTTATGCATAATAAAATATCCTTCTTTATTGCGTGGTAGGTCATATTATATGTCATACAAAAATAATTTACAGTTCTTCTGAGTGAGAAAACTCAGAGAAATTTACAAATATTGACTTTTGGAGTTATGTGTGTGGCCCAGCTCTCTGTGTAGAGCTTTTTTTGAGGACACTGTAGACTGAGAGGCCAGTTATTGTGTTCATTACTCTGGAACAGTGAAAGCAGGAATGGCAATTCCTTACCTTCCAAGGTAATCTGTATTATCTGTCAGAACTTCACTAACAGCTTTGATTCATGGGCTAGTAATTCCTCTGTTATGAGGTAGATGGTTTAGATTATCCTAAGCTAACATAAACCTCAATATAAAGAAAAAAATTTACATCCAAATTGAAAATTTTTTCTTCATATGCTAAATTTGCCACTAATTTTTGAAGAAATACCTATGGAGATTAATGAATAACATTGCAAACACTGTGGGGACAGTTTCATTTCCCTACAAAGTACCAAAGTTATTTTCTCTGTCACAAATATTAATCTGAATAAGAATTCTTATTCTCACATTCACATTTTGAGTAGAAAAGCCAAGCATCTTAATGTGAACAAAAAGGTGAAGGTTTGGTTTAGTACTATCAATAGAGATTGTATCAAATACTGAAATAATTTCAAAAGGAATATTGCTGAAATACTTAATAATTATGCATTTGTGTGTGTTTGAGTTTCAGTTAAAAGCATTATTATTATTATTATTATTATTATTATTATTATTATTATTATTATTACTATTACTATTACTATTACTATTACTATTATTATTCTATTTTTCAATAACAAACTGTGGGGTTGGGAAAGTGTATAAGACATTTATGGAAACATATTTGTTTTCTCTTAGAGTAATAAATGATCTGTCATCATTAATAGCCAGGAATAGGATGGCAACTCAACCAGAATAAATAAGAAAGAGCATGACAGCCTGTCATTGCCTAATGAAGCTGAGACATTAAAGGTATTCAATCATAGTATTTTACTTGTACACCTGGATTCTCTTTATTAAAAAGGCATTTGCCTAATGATGCAGAGCAAGGTATTTTCAGTAAATAAAGACGGTTTTCCTGATGGAATGCAGATTGCAAAGGATCAGGAGGGAAATAATGCTGTATTAGGAGAGAAATAGTGCTGCAAGGCCCAGACAGTGAGCATTAATACTGCATGTTTTTGTGCACACATTCAACTTGGTTCATCTGAGTAACTGTTATATTTTACCTATAACTATTCAAGTACATAAAATTACTGGTAAAGTTAAAATATATGAGAGTAAATGTTGGATGAAGGGGATCAGTTAATACAGATTTGAAAGCCCGGTGAATATATTTCTAAAGTACTCCTCCATGGACAGAATTTTTTTTTGTCTTCAGTGACAAATCTTTCACATGATTCAGAAGGATTCTGTTCTAGATAGAAATAAAGTCAAATAAATTAGGAATAGCTGATGGATTTTCCATAAGTAAGAAAGGAGAGAAATTAATTCCATGAATGATTCACTGCAAATTACTCACTGAGCTCAACCATACTCAAGGAAATTGATAGTCTAAATAATTGACTATAATTCTATTAATTTTTTTCTTGCTTATTCACTGTGAGAAAAATATATACTCTAGAGTAGTGCTGTTGGGAATATCTTTTTTTGGATGCAACAGGAAATCCTGGCGTTACGTGCTCCTGAGGAGAAAATAAACATATCTGATAAGTAACAATAAGATTTTTCTGATGTTTGCACATGCATCATGGTGAAAAGGGTAAGGAAATTAATCTTAATTTTTAAAAGGAACTTGTATTTTAAGAAAAAAATAATTTTGGAAATCCTGAATAGAAACCATCTTTGATTTTTTGTTTGTAATATTTTTAATTTAATACATGGATGAAAAATAATGACTTTGTAAGCCTTACAAATTTGCTTAAACTGCACTTCTGGTTTTTGAGTTTTTATATGCAAACAGAGTACAAGTTTGTCTAAAATTGATGGCAATTGCAGAATAAAGAAAGATGTAAAAGTAATCTAGCCATTGCGTGTTTACTGCATATATAGAGAGGGTTAATGAAGTGTTGAGAAGATTTTTTGTAAATTCTATGTAAAATTTGTTGTTTGCACATTCAAGGTCAAAAGATCCTGATATAGCATCATCCTTTGTCCTGTTTGGCTGTGAGATCTTAGCCCTGAGAGATAACAACTGACTTGGTTTAGGTTTTGAAATTCTGTGGCTTCTTATGTCTCTGGCTTGTCTTGTCATTTTATCAGCAAGAGACAGATTGTCACAAAACTTATTTCCTTCTGGAAAAAAGTTGATGGAATTAAAAAAAAAGAAAATACCATAAAAAACCAAAACAAAACAAAACAAAAACCAAACAAAAACAAAACCAAACAAAAAACCAAACAAAAACAAAACAAAACAAAACAAAACAACAACAACAAAAAAAAAAAACCAAACCAAAAAACTCACTTTCTGCATGATTTATAGAAATGCACTCCCCTTTCCCCCCAGAAAAAATACTTGACATAGGAATGAGTAAAATAGTATGCTAATATCACGTTAATTTGAAAGTTCATTTTGCTAATAAAGAGTTTTAAAATAAGTACCAACTGGTACCTATTTAGAGAAAAATAAAATACACAATGTTTTTTTCATCAGACATTGGTGATGGAGAAGATGGGTTAAAATATTTTGTTGCACTTTTAGCCCCTACATTCATATATATTGATTGCATCACTAATGAGGTTGTCATTTTTCTCAAACCTCTCTTTTTTTTTCCTTAGGACTTAACATTCTTTATGAGTTCTGCCATATTTTATTAATTTCAACAATTATTGAAAGAAAGTCAAGCTGTTGCTTTCAACTCTACTAAGACCTTGACAGCACTGTAATGTTTTAACACAAAAGATACTGGTAAAGTAAATACTGGATGTGAGAAATTTTAGGAGTTTAACAAGGTGGATTGTTAATAGGAACTTATGTTACTCACAACTGGCCTTACCCAGAATCCTCGTGAGATGAGAGAAATATCTCATTTCATTCTGAATACTTTGCAGAGTTAGATCTCATTACCAGCAGGAGCCTATTATGCTTCAACTAGGTAAAGATAACAGGACACACCACTCTTGTAACCCAAACTGTAAATATCAGCATAATCTAGATGACAATACTTATATAAAAATCTTCCACATATTCCTAAATGTTCAGTTCCTGCAGACAGTATAGTCTTAGTTGCTAAATAGAAGGCTACACTGCTTAATTCTAAGTACAGTATAATTTGCAACAATGGAATACATAGGTATTTATTTCTTCAAACTGACTAGTATATTTTGGAAAAAGGGTATTTCCAAACTGTAGAAAAATTTAAAATATATTTGAAGAACAAAAATGTATACCATTGATAGTTTTTGTTTTGTTCTCCTGGAAAATTTGCCTTATTGCATTTACTAGATTCTGAATTTGGAGCAATATTAATTTTCAGGGGGATCTTTTTTCCCTATTGTCTAATTTTATGTAATGTATGTACTTCATGTACATCACTTCATGTGACGTAATTTCATCACATTTACTATTAAGTATATTCCCAATAATGAATATATTACATTTGTGACCACAGAATATCCATATCAATAAGGTTAATGTATTAAGCAAAAATTCTTTATTCCAGGTTAATAAAGGAGATAGCTGTAAAGAAAAGAAAAACCTTAATTAAATTAGAAAATAAATAAAAGCTTATTAAATAAGAAAATTAAATAGGGAATTAAATCAATACAAAACATAAAATGTTCAATTTTCTATTTATACTGCTATTTCTACTTTTACTAATATGTATTTTTGCAAATGAATTGTCAATTATGAGCTGCTGGGACACATTTAATATTGGTTTAATTCTGCATATACTGCACCAGTTTTGGAAGTCTTTCTGGGCAATATGATTTCATGATTTCGTGTAAAATGACCAGATTGTGAGAAGAGACTTGGACCATGAGACATTTAGACTCACCCCAAGCCTAACTTGTTTTTGTGAGTCCATTTTACAATTCTATTATATAAAGAAAATACAACTTTAGTCCTACTATTCTTATATTTGTCCTTCAGAAAAAAGATCTAACAAAAGAAAAGGAAATTTTTCATTTAAGCACTGGTGTCTACAAATTGATTTGTTCTGTTGTTTGTCTATTCTATTTCTTCTGCATAAAGTTCAGAGACAATGAGTGGAACTGCTTTCTGTATTTTTCTCCAATATTTATAATCCTTTAAGTGCCTGAGCAATGAATACATCACATTTGTACTCAAGCAAGTAAAGATCTCAGAAGGAGCAAGGACAATCTCTTCATTTAGCTACACTGCTCTGGTTCTCAGTTGCTCTTTGGCATGATATTTAAAGTCTATCATTATTTCCTGTTTCAGCACAATTAATCCTCCCCTTTTATCCAGCCTATTTTATCTTCCTCCTATCTTCTTTTATATTCAGCCTTTTTTGCATTTCATCCTAGCTAAGTGCTCTTCCTCTTCTCCTTTTTATCATTCCTTGGTATTAAAGTAGTTCTATAGTGGCATTATTTCATGTTCTTGTCCTGTCTTTTTCTTAATTTCCTACAGCTTAGCTATGTTTTATTATCTTTTATTACAGATTGTATCATCTCATCCAATTCTAACTACTACAGATATTTCGTGATGATATTCTCATGAGATATAGTCATGAGAGTTGCAGTACCAAAAAAAATTGATATTTTTCTCCCTATTTTATAAAGATATTTTACTGTCCAAATATAGAACAAATATATCTGGTTGTTTTTTATTCAATTATTTATTTATTTTAAATTTACTAATTATTTTTTCAAGTAGAGTGGGAGGACTTATATGTTTATGCTTCATCTTAGTGCAGATTTTTATCTGATGCTCTCTGCAAATATTTATTGTCATTATGCTACAACAAACTGATGTGGATGCCATATTGTGTTAAACACTAAATGGAAATTTGGTGCAATTTCTGCAATTGAAGGGAGGTCTGCTACATTTATTATAGGATACTTGTTGTTTCTTGCAGTCCTTGTAAAGCAGAAAGAAATAAGGTAAGAATAAACAGCTTTAACTGCAGACTCCCTCCCGGCGGTGTTTTTATTGTAGAAAGAGTAGAAATTGGTCTTATGTAATATAGTAAAAATCATCAACAACAACAAAATGCATCCAGAGAAAAGGCAATTTTATGAAAGATGCAATCAACACTGTATAATAATAATAATAATGAAACATTGTATCTAAGATATCCCTTTTGTGACAGTTGGGACAACATCCCACTGCTTTGGCTGCCCAAGACAAGTCCAATTAGAGAAAATATCAGCTGGATTGGAAAGAGTTTTCTCAACCTTGCTGTAATAAAAAAAAACAAACTATTTTTAGGTTTATTTGCATAAAGTTTTAGGCAGTTCATCAAAGGATAAGAGTAGAGCTGTTAAAAATAGTACTTTGATATTTACATATACTCTTCCATTTTCATTTTGGAATACTTTCTGGAGTTTTAAAATATTAATTAGATAATCATATGGAATAATAAAGATAATTCTTTTTTTTAAATAATTTTTTTCAGGTTTCTAATGTGAAGTCATTCAGAAAAAAAATGTGGAAGATTCAGTTCAGACTGAAAGTCAGGAGAATTATGGAGAGGAGCTGTGAAACATATGTTACATTTGTCATAAAATAGAGCCATAATTAATGTTTGAGGAATGAAAGTATTTGTTACAGGATGAAATGAGACAGCAACTTTTGGATCACATATTCTTTCAAATACTCTTTAGAGCTGTGTATATCTGAATTTCTTGCTACTCAGTCATCTGATACGCAGATGTGATGAGAAGCATACATGAAACTAAACTAAGAATTTAGATTTCAAGGTGTCTGTTCTCACAGAAGGGCACTGGTAAGTTGTACTGAAGAGAGTGTCTATGATAAAATCACTTCTGGCAAAGTCACATGAAAATATTTTTTAATATGCCATTAAAAACTCCTCTGTCCCCTTAAACCAAGAGCTTGTTCACTTGAGCTCTCAGCTCAATAAAGATGTTTCACCACACAGACTTACCTATCCTGGGTATTTGATGAGGAGAGCTGATGGGTCTCAGCAGAGGTTACTGTATTCAGTGATTTGCACGCCACAAGCTCTCATCTCAACATGGAAATCAAGCCCATTTTTTACTGTCATTCTTTCCACTTTGTGCTCTAACCCTCTGAAAGCATCTTCCCCCAGTGAAACTCATACCAGCCACTCACATTGTAATTATCCAAGCAGCCAAAAGCCCAGTGATTTATTTGCTTTATTCTAGCTGGAATAAAATGTAAATCTGGATAATAGCTGTCATTTTCAGGTTCAGAGCTGGGAATGTGAGATAGAGATTGATTTTTAACTGTCCATTTCCTGAGCTCAGAACATTATGCAGTGTTTCATTTTGGCTTGTGCTGAACGTCTGTCACTGCAGACACAACAATATCTGACCGGTTCAGGATGCCTTAGCCCTTTTCAATTGCTTTGTTCTGGCACTTCTCAAAAATTCTCCATCAAAATAATTTTTACTTTGGGACTAAAAATTCTCCTGAATAGACAATATTTAATAGGTTGTGGGTTTTTTCTTTTTTCGTTTTTCTTTTTTTCTCCACCTCTCCCTCCCTTTCACCCATGGCACTGGAAATTTGCAAGGTCAACTTGTCGATTATAGCATTGGTCGATGAAGTTATTATCCAAGAGAAGCAGAAAGCTCAGGAATATTAACACAGCTGTTGATGTCTTGTCTTCATATCAATATTTATTTTATGGTTTTGCTGGTTTATACATGGTAATCTGCTTGGTACATGGTGAAAACACTTTTTCAGTTTTACTATATATAGAACAGGCTTCATAATGCCACACTGGTTTATTCTGTATTTGAACTGTCCTTATGGAATATAGAGGATTATAGGTTGATATGGTTTCTCTGCAGCAGTGAATTATTCAAATTGGATTTTACGTAAATTGCATGTAACAGTAATAAAGAAGATGTTAATGCTTTTGTGTTATATTAATATCACTGTCCTTCCTACATAAGATGTGTTTGCTAATGTACTTTTCATTTTTTCTTCCTCTGAACAAAATTTGCCAGTAAGTAGTAGCAAGGGCTTTTAATAAACACAGATCTATGAGTAGTAAAGCAAATATTTTTAAAGTGCCATCAATAATATACACTGAACACATACAGTGCAATAACATCCAGTGAGTGTTATTCTCATAATTTTTTTATGAAAGTGAAAGAAGTTACAGAAATAGACTTCAGGTGAAAAATATGCATTTGTGTGAATCATTAATGCAGAGATTAGTTTTTGAAAAATGAGTTTCAGTGAACAAAAACATAAAAATCGTTTTACAGAAAATAAAAAAAATCTTTTCTTTCCTAAGTATTTCAAATTAAATTGAATCTTTACATAATAATGTGATATTTAGCCATGTTTCAGATATTATGTATATTACATATTTAGTAGAATTTATTCTGTAGTTGACAAGATTAATTTTTCATAATTAAAGCATCCTGGTCTCACTGAGGTATGCACACACACATGAACAGTCAATATCTAATAAATCCTTCTTCCTTTAAGCATAGCCATCCTATTTCTACTGATCTCTATTTTGCATTATGCAGTGAACATAACTGTTCTTGACAAGATATCTGTGCAGTCAGTAGTATTCTAGCTGTTACCAGCTCTTTGATAAAATGTACATGTTTAAAATACAAATGATACTTCTTCAGGCTTGCAAAACAGAAATACTTTTTAGATAGAAGCACATCAATTTTCTTTTAAAAGAAGAATTAATTTAATTTATCTTCCGAATAGTTATTTTTTCTTTTTAAATTCATTAAAGTCCATCTGTGTTCTGGTTTTAACTATGGTCCGGTAACAAATTGTTCTAATGCAGTAACTCTATTAATTTTTCAACTCTCCATTTAGTACTATAAACAACTGAATTTCTAGTTAGTAAGGAATTGATATTGTTTTAATTTGAAACACTGATTATATAGAATGATGATTTGGACATTAGTAGAAGTTATCAGACCTTCTTTGCCATTTCACTGTGTGGGATTAGATAAGTCCCAGTGACAGTGACTGTTGTTCATTCACACATTGAGTTTCTCCTAGATGTATCGGTACCTGGTAAGTTTTTGTTTTAAGTGAAGTGATATTGGACCTATCAGCACTTGTTTTTACAGCAGGTCATCAATTCACTAGCACTAAGGATTTTCTGCTGGCTGACATTGCATGTTATTCTGTGTTTACCACCTGCATAATATTTGAGAGAAAGTGTCTTTCCCCACCAAATATGTTTTGTTTGGGTTGTTTGTTTGTAGAAGCCCATTCTGTGCAATGGTATTAAAAAATAATATAATGTTAGGTGAGGGGGAGCAGATTGTTAAGCCCTTTGCAACAAAATAATTAATATTTTATATTCAATTATTTCAGTTTGGAGCACTGGCTCCACTCCTCTGAATCATTTTCACCTTTGCAGATTGATAACAAGTTTACATAACTCTTCATAAAAGTCATATTTGATATTATTGAAAGGAAGACTTTTAATATCATTGTAGAAGCTGAGAATGCTCTGTATTATTTTTGTGGTGAAACTGGGGAACCTCTATTTGTAACTGGATGGACCATAGGATATAAATAGATTTTGGAAGCTGGTATCATCAGCATTTCTCCACAGCTCCAAACTGATTGTGTCTGTGGGCTGGTATGTTTTTATACCTGAGCAGATTCATACCTTTCATACTTATATTTTGCTCCCTTGGTCTCTTCCTTTTTTTTTTTTTTTCTTTCTTTGCAGCTTGAGCATTTAATTTGCAAATGTGAATAAACAGATGAGATAGAAAGACTATTCTAAATATAATTTTTGTGAGGATTTGCAGATTTTCAGCCCTTTCTATTTATTTGTTAGGTGTGCTATTTGATTTCAATCACACTTAATCTTGAGTATAATCTGGCATGATTTTGAAGTGCTTCCTCATCACAGACACAAAGCCATATGCGTTCATCTTTTCTTAAAAAATATCCTGAACAAATTGGAACAATCTGTTTTGAGCCCTCTATCTGATTTTTGTGGTTGATTTTTCCCTTTGATTAATAAAGCAAGATAGAAAGTTGTGCGGCCCAGAGTTTCACTCATTATCTTTAAATATTTCTTTTGATATTCTTATCTTCTATTTCTCCCAAAAAGTTGAATTTAGGTTAATGAGGTAATTTCAATTTACAGTATTGTTTAAGTCAGTAGACATATGGGTATCTAAACAGAGTTCTGCATGACAGAAAAAAAAAATGCACCTGAAAGGTCATTAAAAGAATGCATTAATTTGGTTTTAGGATTTTCAGGTATACCCATGAGTTTACTAAGTGACAAGATACAGATACATAAGAATATAACTATCTCCCTTTCTTTTCCTTCCTCCAACTCTTTCCAGTCTTTCCTTTCTTTCATTTAATAATTCTAGTTTTTTAATTGCTGCAGCTTTATCTTAGGTTTTCCTAAAGTTTCCGAGGAAAGAGAACAACACAGGAAAATGGTTTTTTGCTGGTTTGATATTGACATGTGGTTTTCCTGTTGTTTTCTCTTCCTTTCCTTTTTACCAAATTGTGCATTCTAGGTTGTTAGAAATTTGAGAATACTTTGCATTTTAATCAGTGCTGGCTCTCTTTCAGGTGCCACACATTATGGAGTGACTAAATGCAAGGTAAAATAAGCAGCTGCCCCAGGAGAATCCCACATTTTCTTTTCTTTCCTTTCATTGCTTATAATAGAATTACATTGAAAGGAGAAATTCTAAAATATTATTTCTGCAAGCTGGCCTGACATTAGGTATGAAATTGTGAACATTTTGTAAGGATTAACCCAAATTTGAATCCAGCATGACAGAAGCCATAGGTCTTTAATAGTCTTTATTTATTGCCTTGTAACATTTGCATTTACATAGATTTTCAATACTAATAGACTTTGCTTTGCCCTAATGATTTTTAGAGTCTGATTAATTAGAACAATCTTAGCTCAGCAGAGCAGTTTACCAAAACTTTCAGAAGCACAATATTAGCAATTTCTGTTTGCTTCCCTGGTCAAAGTATGAATATTTTTATGATCGATAGACAGACAGACAGATGATGGAAGTTAAGAAAATGAGGATAGTATGAACCAGTCAGTATCTTTGCCATTTCAGGATTCTGTGTTCTCTGGAGGACAAAATAAGGGTAGCAATGAGCAAATCTAAATCAGAGGAGATGATATATTTCTGTGAAGCAACAGTGATCAGGTGTGGATACAAACTGCATCCCAAAACTTAATAAGGCTGTTCCAAATAGAAAACAAAAAAAACAAACAAACAAACAAAAAAAAACCAAAAAAAAACACAAACAAACAAAAAAAACAAACAAAAAAAGAAAAAACGTCATTAAAATCAAAGGAAACAATTATTTTTAGCAGGCTTCATTATGTCTGACTAAGTATTAAAGTTTTTAAATATCACTTTAAAGGTGAAATTATATGAAAAATTTTGTTGAAGACAATGATAAAATTCAGAGTGAATTCTGTAAGATTAGGCTGCATGTGAAAAAAAAAATCCTGAGTGGAAAAATAAACATAACAATCTGAATTATCCCCTTGGTGACCTGTGTGAATGATATATTTTAGCCTGGGAAGCCAACTTAAATAGAAGTGTTGGCAAAAACTAATACACCAGATTTATTTATCTGACTGCTGCTTTCTCCAAATGAAAGCCTGACTTGCAAAATTACTTTCATTTTATGAAATGTTTAATGTAGTAATATTTCTTCCTATGATGATTTAGAATAAACTGAAATCTTAGAAACGAATATTTACTCAATAAATTTCCTTGTTCTGAAAATTTTCCAGTCTATGGAAACCAATTTCACATATAGTGAGAAACAAGCAAAAGTGACATCTGCTTATAACAGGAAGCTCATCTGATTCATTTATAGACAACTGCATTCTGTCTGATCTGAAAGATCAACAAAGATTTATCAAAATTCTGTCATTATTTATAGAATACTTTCTCCGGAAAATCTCTTGATTTCATAAAAATAATACAATGCAATACAATTTCTCCCCACCCACTGGTGGATGCCCAGCCTGTCTCCAATCACCAATCAGCACTTCCTGGCCACGTTCCCCCAGTTTATATATTGGGCATGATGTTCTATGACATGGGATTTCATTTTGGCCAGTTTAGGCCAGCTTTCCTGGCCATGCTCCTTTTCAGATTCTTATGTACCTACTCAGTGGCAGATGATGGAAAACAGAAAAACCCTTGACTTTGGAAAAGCCCTGCTCAGGAACAGCTAAGCCATCACTGTGTTATCAACATAATTCTTGTACTAATTAAAAAAAAGAAAAAGAAAAGGACCCCAAACAAATGGTACTCTACTAGCTGCCAGGAAGAAAATTAACTCTACCATAGTAAAAACCAGGACAGCCCTTAATAATTATTTAAAATACAAGCTTTCAATTAAAAAAAAACCCTAAACATTTCTTAGATTCTGTTAAGCTTTCCTCTTATATGCTGCAGTACCATTTTTTCTTTACATCTATTATAAACCCATTATATGCTTAATTATGGTAAATTAGCATTAGCAAATTTCTTTTGTCCTTAGGGTTTTTCTATATAAAAGAAACAAAATACCATATAAAGAAAAAAGAAAAGTTCTCTATTTTTCTGAATTACTCATTTCAGAAATGTTTGCGTCGTCCTATAGCACTATAGGACAGTCTATATAGTATGTGGTGTGCCATTACGGAGGTCAAAGGGTAGCTGATGGATTAGTCATGACTTTATAGAAAGGCCTGCAGATATTGACAAAAAACTATCTAGTTCCTCACCCTACCCTTAGGACAACAATATACTTTACATTTTTTGAATATAGATATATTTACTTATGATATAAGTCTAATGGAAGAACAAGAAAGAAATATGTGTATATACATATTATAGCACAAAGCCCTGCATGTTGCAGGACAAGTACAGCACTGTGTTAGAACTTCATCTCAGAAATCTTATGGATAGGTGCGTATATGCTGTAAGGGACACGTGCTACTGAGGTGCATGCACTTGTTCATTGTGTAGACAACCAGAACAGAACATTTGTTTTGTATGTTCCTGTCCTGGTTTGAAAAGACAGGTGTCTGCTAGGGAAGTCAGGAGCCTCTCTCGAAATGGAAAATGTAAACCTCCTCCCTCTGAATTATTATAACTTGGAAATTATTGGGCTCTCAGGCAAAGACATGGGAGTAGGAATAACAGGTTTTTATTAGGAAAATTAAAAATAAGAATAAAAATGCAGTAAGACAAAACAACACTGACAGAGTCAGAATACAACCTCTCACACTTTTGGTCAGGGTGTTGGTAGCAGTCTGATTGGATGGTGGCTGCAGCCCTCCCGCAGCGATAGCCCTCCCAACAGTGTGGCTCTGTTGGAGCAGGGATCCTGTAGAAGGGTGTACTTTTCCTCTGAAGGTCTGGTGGTGGTGTAGATGGTGCTGGTCTTCCTCTGAGGAGCCACTGGGAAAAAAGGCTGATCCTCTGGGAATCCTGAGGGGAAAAAAGCTGACTGTGGTATTCCGATTCTCAGATTATATCCAGGTAGGAATGCTTGGCTGCTCTTCCTGGGCGGAGCATGGAATGATGTCATTTCATCAGTCATGCAGTGACACTCAATGGCTCATTAACAGGAGGTATCTCTCTGGAGAAAGGATGGGTCATGGAGGAGGTAAAGAGAACTGCTCCACTTGGTTTTAACAGATTGCCCAATTAACAGAAGATAATTGCCCCACCTGGTTCTAGCAAAGGGCAGTACAACACACACCCTTGGCCACATTTCCCATTTGCAACCTAAGACTGTTCCATATGAGCTGAGCCCACAACTTTTGCAGAACTTAATCAATAAACACAGCAGTTTTCAAATGATTCTGTTGGTTTTAGAGGACATGTGCTGTAGTAAGTTTCCTAAATATGAGTCTCAGAGCTCATACATTTTGTTTCCCCCCAAGAATATGTAATATATATAAAATTTTTTAACTATTTAAATTAGTTCTGATCTTCCAAGCTGAAAACTATGAGTTTATATTGTATGCTCAGTGGATTGTCACCATGCTGTGGATGTACTCTGCTTTCATTTTCATTACTGAAAGTTATAAAATTCAGAAGTTGGGGTAATTATAAAAAAGTTTTGTATTCTTTCATTTTCTCTTTGCTTCTTGCAGAGCAAAGGCACTAACATAAAACCTCCCCTGATTATTTCTTTGGGCTATATGGGTAATTACAGAATAGATGATGGAATAGCATAAAGATTGACAGAAAATCCTTAGAAGCAATCTAAGTTTGTCTTTTTAACATATATGCTCATTAGTAGTCTGTCCATTTTTTATGCAGAAGTCTCTAGGATGACTCCAGGCTGTTCTCAAATCCAAAAGAATCCTCAGTAAACTGCAAAGTAGAAATCCCTTTTTTCCTCTGCTGCACTTTTATAACTGTTATGTTACTCTTAAAAGAAAATTCTCTTCACCAGTAAAGCAGTCTAATAACTTAAACAGTTGTCTTTTTAATTTCTCCTTAAAATTAATATCTGTTATTTATAGCTATTGCTTATAGAGAAAGTACATATGCTTGTACTTTAGCTAGGTAACATCCATCTATTTGTTGTTTGCTTTGTATGTAAAAATAATTCTTAAAAAACACCATTTCCCCAGGTTTTTTTTTCCTCATGTTCTGATGATACCTTGTATGCTTGATAGTACACTATTTTCAGTGAGGAGTAGGAACAGAACTCTGGCTTTTGTGGCATAGGACTTAATGATATTGTCCTCTTAAACTCATAGTTTTAACATGAGGCTTCTGAGGACCTCAATGCTACAAGAACTGGAAAAGTAAAATTATGCTTTTCACCAGATTTTCATATTATAATGGTAAGTTTTGTATCACCACAGCACCTAGGGATCAAGGCCTCAGCTTACATACCATTTTATAAAAAACAAAACTTTGGAAAATGGGTCCCTATTATAAGCGTTTTGCAGAAAAACATATGACTGGAAATTATTTAAACACAGAAGCTCTGAAACAGTGTTAGTGGTTATGTAAGTTTTACAGAAAAGGGAAGGGAAAGAATTTATACAGAGGAAAACAAACTAGTGTGGAAAAAAATAATCTGTGGGATGGTGTTCTGACATTCCCAGTGAGAGCGGCAGCACAAGGTGTCAAAGGTAAATGAGTACAAGGTGACAGAAAGTACCATATCAGACGACAATTCCAGATGCTGAAGGTGAAAGAGATGTTAGGTAGCTTGGGAATAATCCATTATATGTTTGAAGAGAAAAGGTGTTCTTGACTCCATGGAGAAGTGTAAGCCAGCAGAGTGTCAAGAAGAGTGACACTGTCAAAGTGACAAGGTGGAGGAAATCACTGCAGCCTCACTTGAAGTGGACTAAAGTTGTGTTAGACAGCAGTTTTCACAAAAAGGAAAGCAAAAGATGGTTCTGAAACTGACAAGTTTTCAAGAGCCGGGATGAGAATTTTAGGTATGGGGTCTGACAGCAAAGGCTGGTCCTTGATAAATGAGCACACACAGAGGTGAGGACCTCAAGAGCTTTGACCAGAGTCAAAGATACATGCAAGAAATAGTGCAACATAACAAGACAAATTATGTGATCAAAATATATGGAATTTGGGAAAAGGGAAACCAGAGAAAATGGTTAAAATTTGATTGCTTTCTGTATTTTGTGGTGAACATTAGTAGCCACAAAAACGATTTCTATAGTACAATGAAATATGATGGAACATAAAATATTTTTCAGTCATAATGTAAGCATAAAGAGACCTATATATATCTTTTTATAAAATTATTATGCAAATAAATGGGTAAAATATATATGTACAAATAAATCGGCAAATAAATGCATTCATGTTTAAAATTTAATTGAGGAAGAGATTTTTAAGATACCCTGCAGCAGGCACTTGATGGTTTGTTTTCACCACCTATTTTCAGTATTCAGTTACTAAAGGAACCACTTGACTCTTTGGTTTCTCCCCATATTTCATTATGTTCCTCAAAAGCCTCCGTGTTTCTGTTAGACCCACCCCCTTTCTCACTCCATGTCCGAGCCCCTGAGCAATTACAGATTAGGAATTTAGTTCTACCTCCTGTTAAGATAACCATCAAGTTCAACTTGGTGTCCTGGACCAACATTCCTTGTCTCTGTCCTTGAGGAGAGAGACAAGGAATGTTGAAAAACAATGGAATCACACATTTGGTGGAAAGTATTTTTTGAACCACTTGTATGTCTAAGAGCATATACCTGAAAATATGTCTATATTATCTTCACTAACAGTTTGTGGGATACCTCTGTGAAATACACTTATAGTCTGCTAGTTTGTAATCTTGTCAGAGCTTTCCATATTCTCCAGACAATCCATGTCTCCTTGCAAGTACCATGGATTTGTAAACATTTGTAACACTGTAAAGCCCATCTTTCTAATTTGATGAATCAACTACATCACATCAGCCCAGAATTTGTTACAATGCAATATAAGAGCCCATTTTAAAGCAATAACTGTGGCTGATCTTTCACACTTTGCTAATATTATTAATCCTGGCATTTGGGAAGCAAAACCTTTTGGTTAACCATCAAATGAAAAAATCGTTAATAAGCTGCTAAATGCTAATCATGTACAAATATTCTAACTGTGAAGTGAATGACTCAATTCAAAAACTACTGTGTCACAATATAAACATAATTTTCATAGCCTAATCATCTCTGATTATAATGAATAGCAACTGCAGTCTAGGGACACGGAAGAATGGATGGACATGATGTGGTGTGTCTTGGTTTGTTTTTGAAATGTATTCTCTTTCCTCACTCCTTACTCACAGCACAATTCTTCAGTTATATACTTTACATGGACCAGCAAATTGAAACCAGATTGTCCTTAACTTTTATTAACTTTCAGCAATGTTATCAATAAAACAAAAAAACCAGCTGTTTTTTCAATGAACATATTGGGAAATGTTGGGACACATTAATTTTAATGTCCGGGAAAAAAGCATTTTTTGTTTTAAAGTCAACCTACTGAAGCTACTCTAATTCCTATAGTGTGTAGGTTTTTTGCAAATTTTCCACTGTCATCTTCAGGACCGTATCAGCACATTGTGCTGGTCATATATATGCTTTCTTACCCTATTTTTATTTGTGTCATAATAAGTCTCATTTAAAGTAGGCACATGGTTACAGTAGAAAATCCCTCTGAAAATGTATGTCCAAACAAAGAAAAACAGAGTTTGCATAACGAACACATTGAAGCAATTTTATAAAAGTCAAAAATGACATCTTAATTCCTCACAAAAAAATTATTTTTTCTCTGCAATACTGTAATCTGGCCCTTTCATATAAAGCAGTTCTACCTCTGGTCTTACATTTCCTGGAGGCAGCTGGTTGCCTTGACATGTCTTTATAACAGATGATTACAATCAGAGTCCCATGTAATTCAGAATCTGTTTTCAAAGAATAAAGTTTAATCTAATAACGTTTTATTAAATTCTCAGTTCCTGTAGGACTGCTTTGGAAGGATATTCAAGGTAAATCATTTTATTTGGGAGCTCAGCTGCTGGTTACTCTTATCTTTTCTAATGAAAATTTATTTCAATGTAACAGTAGATTCACTATTTGTTAAATTGTGATATTTTCTGAGTGGGAGATTTCGTGCGTGCATATTAAATTTTCAGCAGAGACTACATGTACTGAAACATATTGCTTTTTTTCTTTCATTAATCAAAGTATTAACTCTTTTCTGCTTGAATATTAACTTTTAGAGGGGAAAATATTTTAAGATGCTACAGTAGTTTAGTATCTCAGTGAACTGAAAAGGACAATTTCATACCAAGACCTTATAAAACCCTTCTTTTAACAAAAAAAAAAAAAAAAAAAAAAAAAAGTTAAGTTTGCTAATGTACTTTATTAGATACACCAACTGTCCTTACATAAAAAGATAAAATTTCATGGTTCCCAAGGGGTCTCTAGGAGTGAGGATCTGCACTCACAGGAAGAATTGATACTTGTATCAAGTAATTTATAAATTATAACTTATAATCAGAATAGATAGATCAGCAAAGAATGTGAGAATTAAATCATTATCATAAGAAAATATTTTTCACAAATTAAATGTTAGCAGCTTGATGAAATCCCAAGGGTAATAAAACAGCTGATTTCAGATATTTCAGGAAATTTGAGAATTCTGAAAACTGCTTTTCATTTCTTTATTGAACTATTCATATTTCCCTTCCCTTCCCTTCCCTTCCCTTCCCTTCCCTTCCCTTCCCTTCCCTTCCCCTTCTATTTAAATACGTTTATGACTTTTAGTCATGAAGTATGTAGACTGATTGACTACTTACTGAATAACTTGTGCAAACAAGTTTCCCTTTAGACTCTACAATAAAAATGTTGATAAAAATATTATAGAAAATAAAACCAGATTGACCAGATTGCCTAAATCTACTTTTGTATCATATTTTTTTTCTGAGTTTCACAATTTGAAATATGTGAAGAACAATTTTTTTATACTTTATATGAGATATAAAGGGACTAACATTTTAAAACCAAGTCTGTGTGACAGATCCATCTTTAGCTTTTCAGGAATGAAGTTCATGCATTTAGAGCTAAATTCTCTAACTGCACCAAGACTGATAGATTGCATTTGCTCCTTCATCACCATAGCAGACATTAATACAGCCAGTGCTTGCTGTGCAGACACAGCTGCAGGGACCTCAGAGTGGATTGCAAAACTTTGCAGGACTGTGTGCACCTTCTAGGTCAGTTAAATCTCTGCACTTAGGCATGTGCTGACATGGCACTACTCAAGATTTTGTCTTTCTGTACACCAGCATGAGGGACTAAATTTCAGTATGGCCTTCACTGTCTTTCAGGACCTTCACCTCACAGCTGCTGGATTGACCAGAACATATATTATCTCCTTTATTTAGGAAAAAGAAATTAAATACTTCCTTAAAAACCATAATAATATTTTGTGGTGTTCAGTTGTCTGAGCCAGTGGAAAAAAAATCATAAAAGTGCTATATATAACAGCACCTTGGGAAGACTTAGACTTTTGTTGTGAGATATGATTTATCTTTAATTATCATGCTCTGCTGAACTGTCTACTTCAGGATTGGTTGTCTGATGCTGGGTCTCATTGTGATAAATCCAGGGATGAAATACATCCGGTAAACAGAAAATGAAGGAACTTTTTAAATAAAGACCTTCATCCTCTTTCAGATTTTGTATTTTTCTTCACTTAATGCTTTTGTGCCTTATGTATATTTTTGAAGCACTGGTCCTTTTGTTGTTTGCAATATAATCCCTGTTATAACTGAGAAGGGTAGGCACACTATTTTAATTGATTTTTTTTCAAATAGAATTATAAAATTGTAATAATTTTAGTGGACTTTTGTTTAGTTTGTTGGGGTATTTGTTTTGTTTATCTGGATAAGGGTGCCATTGTCCTAGATTAAATGTTGAATTTTTACTACCTTCTCAAGCCCAAAATACTGACTGCTTCTGACTTGCTGTACAAGAGTTTGCACTAATTCTTAACAGTATATGCTCTATGTGCTAATAAAAAATGTTTTCTGACATTTGTCAAACTGAATATGAATTACAGCTCCGACCTGCAGACACAGAGCACATCCTGTTTCAGTAGTGATGAGCAGTGGCTGAAGGTATGATTTGTTTTCCGAGAAGACAATAAAAAGCCTGGTGATGTCATTTACAGAAGGGTAGAAATTTCCAGAAATTTATTAACTGGGCATTAACCACTGAAAGCCTTAAAGTAAAAAAGCTACATTATGAAGAAAGAGAAAAAAATATATTGTTCTGCCATGACTATGTGGGGAAAATACATCAGGAGACTGAACAGATGAGTGTAATATTATTAAATAAATAGCATGAGCGTTTCAAATAATAACCAGATAAGATAATACTATTTAAAAATTAACTTTCTGTATTCTTATGAATTTGAATAACTTGAGAAATATATATGTATCTCACCTCCTATTTAACATTTTGAAAAAAACTTCTTAAGAACCTTCTCTCCTAGTTTTAATTATATAGCCTAGCATTCCAAATATGACCACATGTAAGTAGATTAGTCCATTTACACAAAACGCACAGCTGCCCAGCCATTTTCATAGCTGTCAGTGTTGCAATTATTTTTGATTGTGTTTTCTTAGTCAACAAATGTAGGCAGAGATTCAGTTACAGAACTGGTCATGAGCAGCAGTGGCATTGAATTCTACTGTAGGCCAGAGTTAATAGCCTGCTGCTGGAGCAGGGAGAGAGCAGAGCAGCAGGGCCTTGGATCTGAGCTGTAATTGCCTCCTGAGGCTGAGCATGATATGGCTCTGCTCATCAGATCATTGGAAGGACCAGGAAAACAGGAGAATTGCCTTCTTTAAGAGGATTGGTCCTAAGCCCTATATAAATAGGGAACAGTTGTAAATAACACAACCTGACAGTTTAATACTTTTCTGGGAATACTTTTCAGCCTTATAAACAGTGAAACAATAGTAATGGAGATTTACTACTTATCAGCTATCAAAACATTTCCTCACAGAAACCTTTTTGATTTCCATTTATCGATAAGTAAGTAAAAATTTTACGAGGAATAGAATATAATTTTATTACATTCCTCCTCTGCTGCATCTTTGGTGCTCTTATCTTTCCTAAACTTTATTTCATGTAGTTCATTTGCTGCTTATAATTTTCTTTCCAAAAGAATAACTTATTTGCAAGTCTGTTGCAATTTAATTTTTACTTTCATTTACATGTATGTATCTCACATATTTCTAAAAAAGCTATTTTGTTTGGTTTTTTACTCTTTATTGGGCTGGTTTACACTTTGTTTGGTGTTTGTTTTTAAGACTGACATTTCTAGCAGGCTGAACAGCAGTGTGGCTTTATGTCATGAGAAAGAGATAAGCATAATACCTTAAGACAAGTTTATACTATGTTTTTTATTTTATTAAATGGGGTATAATATTATATTAAATGGCTGAAGCATTTCATGCAGCCATGAAGCTTGAATTTCTACATTTTACGTTGTTAACCCCGCCCTTTCCACAAGTGTTCCCATCCTTTTCTGTTTTCAAGATTCCCTAAAAACTCCAGCCCGTTTCCACAAAGAAGATTTGCATGCTTAGTTCCTCCTTTAGTTTCTTCTCTATGTCAAAAGTTCTGGTTAGGAGCATTTCATACCTAGCATAACTTGGTCCTGCACAATGCTTGTATTTCTGTCTCATCAGGCATTCTGTGCATTCTTTATTTTTCTCTGAATCAGATTCACTAAGCAGTTTATAGGGAGGAATTTTCAAGCATTTTCAGTAGTTGGAACTACTACAGGGTCATCAGTTCTGGTTTCACATGCAAGTTTGAGTAGACTTCTTCCTGTAGTTGCTGTTTAATCTCCTTCTTTGCCATGTTTTTCCATCCTCTCCCTGCACATGGAAAGGGCCCCATGTTGGATGGGTCTTTGAACAACCTAGTGTAGTGGAAGAAGATCCTGCCCATGGCAATGGAGCTGGCTGTAGATGATTTTTAAGGCCTCTTCTGTCCTAGCTGACCCAAAAATCATGTATTGCATATTCTTTCTACATCGATCCCTGCAGTTGTTTCACTGTCTCTTTAGGTCTCGGCAACCTGAGCAGCAGAACCTGTGTGCTGCACTCCAGTTCCAGGAAAGGAGAGTGTACTGGGTCCTTTTAAAAATAGAGAATAGGTATAGTCTCCAGGCTTCTGGGGAGTTGCCTTGGCAAGGTCTCTGAGTCTCAGCGTGAGAAGCTTCATTTCACAAACCAAACCTGCCTCTGAGAGATTTCTCGACACCTTTGCCTCCTGGGTATTTGCTTTTTGTTCTGCTGCTTGGCAACTGCTGTGAGGTGGCACAAGGCAAAAGCCTTTTTGTTCTTCCTGGACTCTGGAGAATTATGCAACACGTTCACTGCAGCTGATTCTGTTTGCTAAGGAGAGGTAATTCCCTCTCTCCACAAGTTTTTTCAGCCACTGGCCCCACTCCCAGCTGCACTGTGCCGAGAAAGGGTAGGATCCTGTAACTGTTGGGAAGCTTCTACCAGCATTCTCTGGGCAACATCAAAGCCTTTTGGACAAAAATATTTTCCAGGTTTTGTCCTGGGTTGTTTGTGTTTGTGTAGGGAGCCAGGGTTAAGTTTTCTGCAATTGCAGATGCTCAGTTGCTGTTCAGTTTTCCTTTGTCCTCTCTCTCAGCAGTGTGGTCCAGAGTAGGGGGCTCTTCTGCCATTTTGTCTTTGTCCTCTGGGCCTCATAGGCTGCTACTTTCTCTACCATCTTATTTTCTTTTTTACCAGGGGACCAGGTATCCCATCACCTTTGTATCTATCAGGTTTAGCTGTTATCTTGGTTGTTGTTGTTTTCTTTTTATTAAACTGTTATTTTTCACTTATATCTTCTCATACCTGTCTCTTTTTACTGAAGAAAGGAGAATGGTTAAAACTAAAGGGAGGTAAGAGGGAATTTACAGGGTTTCTGCCCTGTAAACTGTCTTAAACTAAGATATCTTCCAACCCAAACCATGCTATGACTCTGCAGCAACAAGGAAAGGAAAACAAAGAATTAATTCACAGATCCATGGGCAGACAGATGTTCAGCCAACTCCAGGACACCAGGGCCCCATCCTGTGTTATGGTTACTGGGGAGACAAAAAACATCACTCCAAGTGTTCCCCCCTTCCTCCTTCTTCTCCTTAATCGGCACAATGTCATACTGTCTGGAATATCCCTTTGAACAGTTGAGGTGACCTGTCCTGTCTGTGTCTCCTCCCAACTTTCCATGCACTTCAAATTTCCTGGCCAGTAGGAATTTCCTGGAATTTCCACACAGGAAATTCTATTTAAACAAAAGAAAAAAAATCTTTATTGCTGTTGACAGTGGTCAAATTGGGCCAAGTTTTTTTGTGGAATCTGCATCCCTAGAGGTAATTAAACTCCAACTGGGCATGATCTTGAACAACAAGTAGCTGACTGGTCTGAGCAGGCTGGTTGAACTGATGATCTCTGGAGCTGCCTTCCAGCAAAGCCACTCCATGATTCTGTGGGAGAGCAACATATAAGGCACAACAGGATCAGAATTTTATTAATACAGTGCCTTTTATTGTAAAATGCAGAAAACAATTTTTTCTGCCTGTGTGAATTTTGGTTGCAATAAAGTAGAGAATATCATTCCTTTAACTGAACATCATACAAAGGTTTGAAAACGTAAAGAAAAGAAATAATTTTCTTCTTTGCACAGTTTTTTAATATGGTTTTTAACTCAGACAAAACTCTGAAAGTTCACCATCTGTTTCATCTGACAAAACCTCTCCACTGGGGTATACTGTAAATGTTCTGATTCATCAAGTGCAGTTCCCTCTCTTGGCCTTTCCTATGACACATTTTAACAGCCACTTTCCATTTCCTAGTGTTTCAATCTTGCACACCTTTAATTTTTGTAAAAGAATCTCCCTTCTACCACAAGGGGATCTGCATTAACTCTGCTGACTTTGATGATAATTTGACGCACTTCAAATATTCTGTCTCAGCAATATGTATTTGTGCTCTTTCTACCATGCCCATGGAAAGAGATAGTTAATTTAAAAAAAGGGAAAAAAGAAAAAATGAATTGAAAAAAGTCCTAATAATCCCTCACAAAATCATAGAATCATAGAATGTTAAGGGGTTTTGAAGGGACCTTAAAATTCATCTAGTCCAAACCCCCACTGCCATGGGCAGGAACAACCTACCACTAGGACCAGGTTACTCGAGGCCTTATCCAACCTGCCCTTGAACACTGCCAAGGCTGGGGAACCCACAACCTCCCTGGGCAACCTTTTCCATTTCTTCACCACCCTCACAGTAAAGACTTTTTTCCTAAGAGCAAACCTGAATTCCCTCACTAATAATTTGGACCATTACTCTTTGATTACCACAGTTCCTGACTAAGAGTCCGTCTCTGGATTCTCTGTAGGCCCCCTTCCGATACTGGAAGATGCTGTGAGATTTCCATGAAGATTCCTCCAGGCTGAACAGCCACAACTTTCTCAGCCTGAAATTTCAGCCTTTATTCAGCTCTCTAATTTGTTTCAGAGATAATTTCAACCCTACTACTTTTTCAGAATTACCCCTCTGACTTTAAGTGTTTATTTATTTATTTTTAAAAATGTTTCCTTTAATATTTTTGGTAGTTTTAGTTTAAAAAAACAATTATTGTATGTTCTTATAATTGTAAATATGCTACTCTCTCACTCAGTATATTTAAGACCTGTGATATGTCTGGTAATTTATCTTTTACATTGAAACAACTATGTTTCAATAAAGTTGACTCTTCTAATATTTTGCAAAGTAAAAAGAGTAATTTTGCACATCAAAAGAGTATCGCATTTTCCTTGTTCTATTTTCTATAGATTAGGAATATTGGTTAAAACCACTAAACCTTTTTCTGGTTTAAATCTTATTCAGTGTGATGTGTGTCTCTACCAAAATACTGCAGCTGCAGAGAAAAACTTTTCTGATAAATAAGGAAGTTTCCGTAGTTCCACAGACCTGATTGACAATATGGTAATTTTACTGGGCATAAGCCTTCAATCTGTTCTTGCTACAAGCTCTGCTTTTAATGATTTTGCTGAACTCTCATGTAATTAATCACTGACATTTCTTTAAGATAATATTCAGAAGGCTGCAGAAAACACCTCCAGTAAAGTAAGTTTTATATAAAAAAGGGGGTTTTTTTTGTTTAAAACTGGGGTATAATGAAATTTTTTCAGCTTTTTACATTTAACACTTTGTCCATCCAAAAGCAGGTGTCTTATTCAATCTACAAAAGAGGTAGATTAAATAATTGTCATTGTAGCCTTGCTCAACCTTGTCCTAAACATGAAGTGTAAATCAATCAGGAGGCTTTCCCATAGAAAACTTTATTTAAACTATAATGTAATTTGCATGAGAACAATTTAGTATACCATTTAATATATCCTTGCACGCATTTGGAGCAATCAGTCTCTTTCCAAAGTTATTTATCTTAGCGTGTGTACTTAGTCACTTAACTCATTCACATTATTGGTGAGCAGTTTCTTCATTTAAATTATATGGTGATGAGAAAGAGAAAGTAAATACAAGAGATAATCTTAATAAAGTAGTCCAGTACAAAGAAATGCCATCAATACTAGGTACACCTTCAGACTGAGAGTTCTGTGAATATTCATGAACATTAGCCACAAAGACTGAAGCTAAAGTAACAAACCATGTTAACATCACATTCAGTGTTTGGTGCAACATCAGCAGCAGTAAATGAGATTAAGATTCGTGAGTGCTGAGATGTGCCTGAGTACATCTGTTGATTTAACACACCTGCTCTTAGCCAGATTAATGACATCAGCTGGTTTAAAAGAAGGTCTTACTTTCTTTCTTCCTTTTTTTTTTTGTGGTGGGCATCTGAGGCAGATGCTCAGGAGCCCCGCCTTCCTTTTCCTCTTCATGTACATAGCTAACATTGTAGTTCACTGCTTACCTCTACGTAAATGAAAGACCTTACAAACAAAGAACAAAACCCAGGAGATTAAAAGAAGCACAATGGCCTTGCTTAATCCCACGTGAATTAGCCACGAGACTAAATTAGAAATCTGTTTGTCAAAGTTCAGCTGGTAGCACTGGCAAGAGATAAATGGCTTAAAGGAACAACTCAGATCCTGGTGGGCTGAAAAGCTCTTTAGAAACGCCTGTGTCTCATCAATGACTGCATGCCTAGAGTCTGTTAAACATGAAAAAAAGGCTTTTTATTTTTTCTGTCTCCTCTAAATTGCCTGGAAAAAGAAATGAAAATATAGTCTGAACTTTGATATTAAACACTGTGAACTGTAAAGGCTAAATCCAACCAGGTAGAGACAACCCAGGATAAATCTAAACCTGCATTAGGTCTCTCTTTCTTCTTCTTCTCTCTGTAAATGAATAAACTCCCTTAAAAAAATAGATTAATCTTAGACTTAGACACAAAAAAATTGTTTGAACTGCTGGTTTTTCCCAAGACTGTAAAATTAAAGGTTTCTTTTGTCCTTTCTAGTGTGACTTTCTAGCATCAAATTGTTTAAATCTCACTTCTGGTGACAGTAGATTCATTATTCAAAATCAGTGGTAGATGTCCTCAGGTTTCTGTCTCTTTCTACAGGACACTGATCCTAAGCTTATTATTTCATGTGTAAAAATTCAGAAGACCAAGTTTTCATCTCATTTTGAAGGACAGAAGATGGTTAATTTCAAGTATTTTAATTGGCCATGCATGACCAGAGCTAGCTGATTAAAATGTTTCTTCAGGGTTTTCTTGAACATTCATATTAAACATATTTTGGTACTATTTTATTCCTGTAATTCAAAATGCTTAACTAATTTATCTAATATTAAATTCAGATGCCCAGTAGCATGCAATCTAATTGGAAAGTACATCTTGAATGCTGGGAAAAATAATTCATTTGCCCAGCTTATATGGCAACACATTAATAAAAAAGAGTTTGAGAGATGAAACAGGAAAAAAATAGATGTTTTTTAAAAAGGGAGAAAGAGTTAGTTGAAGCTAGGAATAAGAATGAAAAAGGTACTGGAAGCACAGTTTGGGGGGGGGGGGAAAGCAAGAGGTAGTAAAATTGGAGGTAGTATATGACCAGAGACTTTCTTCAGACAGCTTTCACTGACTCCCTATAAATTCCATTCTGATTTTTAGCAATAAGTATTCAATATGTTCTGGGCTAATGTTCTTCCCTTGACTTGTCAGTTAGTCTATAATTTCTTGATTTTAAATGCCTTCCAAACTGATACATGAAATGTAATGTAAATGAAAGTAAATTGAGATGAGATACTATTCACATAAATTTTTCAGCTTTTACTTTGCCTTGATAAAAGGGGGAAAAAATTAAAAGGGACAAAATCAAGGACAAGTGTGCTTGAAATGCACTGTTTTGAGGCTAAAGTTTGAATACTTTAAATTAAGATAAAACTGTGTGTAATATTGAAGAAATAGGTCAAATGTTTAACCTTGTACAGTGCAGGGATGGATACAACAGATAGTACATTTTTCTAAGTCATCTTGTAAAAAATATGTGTTCCAAAATATTAACATAGTGGTAGCTGCTCATAAATATGATCTCAAGGTCATATCAAGAAGCACAAAATATAATTTGAAAGTTTCCTTTTGTTCTAAGTGGAGGATGCTCTAGCCTCTCAGTTTGGGACACATAAGTCCACAAAGTAATTTTCATTATGGTATTTCTGGAAGCTGGAGGACAGAACACACTTTAAGAAACAATGTAATTAGTAATAGAAACCAAGGAACCAAATAATACACAGACAAACAAAAATAAGCAAATCCATAATAATTTCTCCTAGAAAAAGAGATGTGTAATTTATGATGGTGGAAACTTATGTATAGACTTATCAGAGCAAGTGTTGATGATTGCTTGTATTTTTTTAGACTTGTAACACGGAATAGCTGATACGTGACAGTTGTGCTGAGCTAGTCTGCCTAAGCCTATGGAAGATGCTAGTCACAATATTCAATACAGTGAGAGTGCAGAGGTATCCTGGAGAGATGGCTGATTTTCAGGGATCATTTCTTCCATGCTCAAGAACAGTCCAACCTAATGTGTAACAAGTCAAAGTAAAGTGGCAGAAGCACTGCATGGGTAAGCAAGGAGCTCCTGATTAAATGGAAACATAAAGAGGAGGCATGCAAGATATGCAAGCAGGGACATGTGGGCCTAGAGGAGTATAAAGACATTGTCTGATCATGGAGGGATGGGGTTAGGAAAGCCAAAGCCCATCTGGACTTAAACTTGCTGGGGGATGTGAAGGTTAACAAGGCGGGCTTCTACAGCTACAGCAGCAGCAAAAAAAAAAAAAACAGAGAACACAAGAGCCGGGTGCTGAAGGGGGAAGGGGACCAGCTGGAACATGACATGGAGAAAATTGAAATAATCAATGCTTTCTTTATTTCAGCCTTTTTCCTTCATAAGAAAAGCCTTCATGAATTAAGTATAAGATGTGGTGTTTGCCATATACAGCCATATACCATGTGAAGAGGAAGTTACCATGTGTAAAGGTAATGTTCATTTGTCAAATGCCACATTAATAGGGATACTTCGGACATGCTCCAGAACCAGGCAGATGACGTTCATTCATAAAAGGTCATATGATGTGAAACAGGCTGGAGGAATACTAGAATACCTTTTAAAGACAAATGTACTGGATATTCAAATCCAGAAGATTTAAAGTTATGTATGTTACTAATAAGTCTTTTCTTTCCCTTTCATCTTTCAAATTTTCATAGAAGCAGAGAAAGATGTGGAAAGATAGGGCTACTTTCTTCCTCCCCACAAATACAGTGTGGCACTGTGTTGTGGCTTCACTCACAGCAGTAGCTAAGCACCAGACATCCATCACACATCTCAGAATAACATAATGTGTCTTAGTTAGGACTGTCCTTGCCTACCTTCCTTCAACCTGAAGTAGAGTATAGAGAACTCCAGAGGTCTGATTGACTTGCTGACACTGCCTATTTAACTCCTTTGTCTCTATAAGCTGCTTTTAAATTTCAACTCTCATAAAATTGCCTGCAGTTACAAAGTGCGTAACCAGATTTAGCTGCCTGTAATGAGATTAAAACCAATCCTAAAGCCTGACAATTTAATGCTTTAAATTTTTCTGTGTTTCGGTGATATTCTTTCCCTCATCATAAGCACATGACTGTCACAACTTCCCCCTACTAGCAAGATTCCTTTTAGACAGCTCACTGTGTGATAGGTTAACATGATAGGAAAATGCAAATCATTCAGAGCAATCCTGGCATCCAGCTGGCTATTAAAATATTACCTGGAGCAGTGTAGAAAGGCTCTAGTAGGTGAACCTGTGTGCTGGATTAATGTGAGTGTTAGTAGCTCCTCAAATGCTGTTGTCTGACTGACAGCAGCTTTTCTAAAAATCACCTCAGTTAAATGACTCCTTCCTCCAATACTCCAGTCTTCAACAGTTTCCATCCTCCTTTTGAATTGATTTGCAGTCCAAAATGATCAAGCTCCTTAAAAGCTTGCTTATAGCAATGTAAAGAGCATCTGAGGGTTCAGACTAGGTCAGTGCCCTCAATTGCCAAAGTTGGATGGAAACTTAAGAGCAGATGTTAGGCCATGGTCAGCGTACATAGCAAGAAAATTGAATCTTTGACATTGAGAAGGAGAAACAAATCATTGATGATGTCACTGAACATGCTAATATATATACCCATAAATACACATTCTACTTCACTCTTAGAGAGGAACTAGAAGACAAAATTGTAGAACTATTCTAGCATTAATACTGCCTGGTGCTGCCATTCCTTTCATGTTATAGTGTTCAGTTAACTGACTCCAGCTCACAGATGTGGTCCCTACCTGACATATCTAAAAGCTTTCTTCATAACCATCAACTTACACTTTTATGTAACAAATTGCTGGATCATCCTGTGGTCTTGAACCCCTGCATAACCCATGCACTTCTGTGTCATCTGAAAAGCTTACTAAAAGGAAAAAACAGGAAAAAACCCTGTGTTTATCAAGTACCTTTTCTTTAACATGTCAGTAATAAACATAAGCTTCATTAAAACATGTACCAAATATGATTTTCTTTATTCTCACATTCTGACATCATCAGATGCTACAGTAACTTACAAGAACCAACATGTTTACACTGAAAGTAATAAATTTTTCTCTTATCTTTTTGTATAGTTCTCTCCATGGTAGGTTAAGTTTCTTTGTGTATTTCTTTTTGTTTAACTGAACATTTATGAAAAAGATACAATGTGGATTGATTTCCAGAGCCTAACTTACTTTTTGTTTCAGATACCTTTCTCAATATATATCAGTATTTATTAAATTTGACCCCAAAAAAATCCCCAAACCCCAAAAACTGTAAGTTAAAGGTTTTGAAAATCATGTGAAATAAACAATAAACATAGACATAAAGAAAGAAAATATATGTTGTTCACAGATTTCATGACAATTCATGTTTCCATGGATTTACCTGAAATTATGGGTTTTTTCCCCCATTTTTGCTTTATACTTTTATGTAACTATAAAATACTTGACTGTGGAAAAGTCTACTATGTTGTTTTGGTTGTGCTTCTTTTTTAAAGAGATTTCTGCTCTTACTGTCAAAATTGTACATTTTTCAAAAAAATTGAATTTGCATGTTAAACAAAGAATATATAATGAATTACTTTATTCCCTTCCTCTTACACAAAAAATATTTTGCTTACAGAAAAGGCAACTTGCATAAGCAATAAAACCCCTCTGTTTGTCAGATACCCATGCTTATTAATCAAAATTAGTTTTTTCTCTACAGTTTTTCTATTATTAACAGAAATAATAGAACAATTTTTAGTTCTTAACACAAATTTCAACAATTTAAATGGACAGGGCCATGATTCTTACAAATATTGTAAAGTTTCATAACAGTCCATTATTTTTCTAATGTAGGTTAGCAAACATTATTTATGGTACCTTAGTATTTAAAGCATCAACAAGTATTCATTGATCTGGCACAAGTTTATTACTATATAAAGAAAAAATATAGTCCTATGTTTTCAAGAGCTAGGTATCTAAAAGACAAAAAAATTTGAATATAAGAAGATTAATTTCTTTTGTTCAGTTGTCTTTTTTTCCTTCAGGATTGGGCACCGCATTGTTACCACTGTCCAAATCCCATCCTATGCCTTCTCCTGGTGAGTTAGAGGTCATGGAAAGAAGCAGCACAGTATTTCTATGTCTAAAATACCAGTGTGAACAGAACTATTTTTTCATTTCTGGTGGAGTATGTTTTTAAAGAGAATTATGTTTCAGCTACAGTGCCATTTCTCAGAACTGTCAACTGTCTAAATGTATGACTGAGACTTTTTGTAATAGTTTTATCTTGTGATTCCCTGTTGCAGGGATTTATTGACTAACATAAATTCTGTTATATAATTGCCCTGCTACTGAAACACACTACATCAGTCTCTGCCTTTCTTGTTGGAGCTGTTCCACTTTAAATAAATAAATATTCACTGGGCCAGAACAAATGAGTGATTGCCTCTATACACCAGTGATTAAGACACTTGCTTGAGAAATATGAGTCAGATTGAAGCTATGGCTCCAATAGTTAATTATATGAAGTAGAACAGCTCTGACTTGTCCTTCAATTTTTAGCAGCTTACATGGATTGTCTTTCACATACAGGTACTTGAATCCCAGTTCTATATCAGGCTAATAAGGAATAGCTTGACACTATGTGGCTTGTAAAATTGGGAAAATTGGGTATGCTGAGAGAGGAGGAGGCGTCAGTATTTTTCTACTACATTAACAAAAGCACTATACGTGTTCCAGCAATTTCTAAATTGTAAAGAAGCATAATGAAATTAAGTCTTTCATTGAACTGCATTTGATTGCTGTTTATAGAAACTATATATTTATTTAAAAGGTTGTAGTTAATACCACATTGGAAAAACATATTTTAACTACAAGAATGTAGTTTGAGCCCCTTATTCATTTTTGTATGAATATATGTAAAGTGAATATAAGCCTATTACAAAAAATTCTCTACCTGTAGCCTGTCAAGAAAATTGCTTACCATCACTACAAAATTGGGTACAAAAGTAACAGGGCTTTTTTCACCAATTTGTTTTTGCTGGGGGGAGGGAGTGGGGGAGAGGGAATATTTAGCAGGGGTATGAGTGATAAAAATAATCTGCCTTAAAGATGACTTCAGATGTGTATAAAATAAATATTTACCTGAGCATACTTTTTTAGCTGAGAGTGGTCAATACAAGGAAAATAGGGTATCTAGTGTTCAATTTATATGACCCATTTTAGACCTGAATATAAGAGTAAGATAAATCAAAGCCTAAAAGTGGCTATTTCTTTTCATTTTTTATAAACCTGCTCTAGATGACCAACTTAGGGTATGCCTCTGTTGTAAATTGCAGTTAGGATGAGCCAAAACCCTCTTCTCCTTGCAAGAAAACTGTACAGAAAAGTTTGTTTTTCCTTACTCCTATTTTGTTTCAGTAGTTATAGAGTTATTGTTTTAACACGTCTAAGTGATTCCACCTGTTGGAATGCAAAGTTTTATATTTAGTGCACTGAATTTAATTACAGATACCTACATTAGTTTGGGAAGTAGTATCTATGATAATGTTGTCTACTATTATATTTAGTTAATAGAATAGTCAAGGGTTATTAGGAAATAACATTTCAAAGTATGTAATTTCTAGGTATGTTTCTTTAATGTGGCTTATCTACATTTTATTTTAAAAATTATTAAAAATAATCAATATTTTTAAGATTTCTGTTTCATTATCCAAAGGGTAATATTTTAAATTCTAGCAGGAAAGGTCTTAACTAATATGTAAGATAAAGATATGTTTGATAATACAGAATTAAAAGACTTGTGTTTCTGCACAGAAATATGTCTGATTTTAGAGACAGCTGCTTGTTGGAATCTTAGGCAATTTGTTTGTAAAATATTACACTTTATTTGAGCCTAAGAAATCACAGTCTTTGACCTGTCATTCTTATACTTCAGAAAACCAGTTTCTTAAGACATCTTGCATGCTTACTGCACCTGATTTGAATGGTTCCTTAATAATCTACAGATTACTAATTTCATTGGAGTTAATGAGATATACTGTGATATGGTCTTTTTTAGAAAATCAGATGTTTTTATATAGCTTTTTGATTTCCAGACAGTGGTTACTGTTTGAAGAGTAAACAGAACATCTACAAATCAGAAGCATAAAAACATCCTTACACACACTTGACAAAAAGAGAGTTTTCACTAAGTTCAAACTGTTGTCTACATAGTGCTTCAACATGTCAAAGGAAGTTAAATAGTTAAAAAGAAGCAATTAAAGTAGACATAGGAGTTTGATAAGAGCATTCCTGTGAGGGCAACATTTTCTAGACATCTTATACTGTACTTTCCCTAATTTTTAAGCTGTTTAGAACGGACCAATCAATCAAAGGCTGTTTAACTGATAATACTGTTATTGTATGATTATTGTAGAGCAGAAATATTTCAAGAAAAGAAAATTATCAGTTTACCCAGTAATCCATGAAGAGGAAACAATATTTTTCTTCATTGTGCAAAATGCTTGTTACTCTGCCCCAAAACTTGGTATGACACACGCAATTATTAAAGGCACGTAAGACACATTTGCCTGTAGCGATTTACTGTACTCAAACTAGTAGAATTTCAAATGAAATACTAACAGTGTCTGGCTACTTAGGTAAACAATATATAAATCAATGACAATTATAATTCATACATACCCTGGAAACATCAAGAACTAGACATAAAAAAAATACTGTAATTGATTAATCAATCATCTCTCAATATATCCTAGATGATTCTGTCATTGTGTGTCTAACATATGTCAATAAAGCCTATATTATTTTAAATATTTTGCCTTTTTCATCTATTTTATAGCTAGTTACTTTGCACAACCAGTGTTTCCTCCAGGTACTTTTTTTACCCATACTAGACTTTGTTATGAATAAATGTACTGTCCATCACTGTTATAATACTGGCAAGAACTTAAAACTCTAAATTACCAAAGAGATAAATTTAACTAACATTAATATATTTTATGTTATGTTGTGATTATTTTCTAAAATTAATATTTAAATATGAGTCTTTGTGAAACTAATTTTTAAAATTTACTAATGAAAGTAAGATTAAAAAAAAAACCCTGTGCCACTGATGCTTTAAAACATGCCTTTTTATGTAGCAGCTGACTTATTCGATCAACCACTCTTTAATAAAAATGGCAGTTTTACATCCAGTTTGTTCAGAACCTACTTTTTGTCTATACATTTAAAGTCTAGATGATATTAATTAAGACCTTGCATAATGAATCATGTCAAAGACAGGCTTGATGTTAATTCTAGTTCACCATATGGAGCAGATAGGAAATATGAACAAACCAGATCAGGAAACTGCATGCAAAGTAACTCTCTGATGTCTATTTGTACAACTGTATAAATTATTTTCCAAGACTGATCACGTGCGGTGCAGCTGTGTGTTAATGTAAGAGTCTCCTTTTCCCAAGGATTTCAGTGAGCAATTTTCTGCATTTCAGTGTGGTATATAAATATGTCAGCTTGCTGTCAGTATGTCTGACACAGCAGCAGAACAGAGGGAGACCAGAGCAGAAGGAAACTAAGACACCTGATTTACTTTATTGTTGCAACCTGAAGCACTTTTGGTCTCAGCAAAATAAAAAAAGCATAAAGGTAGGAGGGAAGCTGCAGGAGACCACCAGCAGTGCAAAAGCTGTCAAGTATCTGATGTGGTCCTGTAAGCCAGCTCTCAGTGCATGAGATTTGATAGGCTGCACACAGTGAGAACTGCTTATAGCATGTTGAGGAACTGAGAGACATTCATATTCCAGAGCCTTATTTCACATACATGTATGTGTATATAGACATTTATTTATTTGCATTCTTATTTGGGTATAATTTTATGGATTCTATATTTAGTAAAGATAATGCTTTATTGGAACCAGATAACCTATCTGAATTTTCTGATTTTCCCAAGGTATTAGTGTCCTGGAATTTGAAAAGTGATTTCAAATAGGCAACATTTAAAATTAGTATTTTCCTTGTGCACTCAGATACCTAGTCAGTAGCTAGTAGGATTTTACTGAGAGACAAAAAAGAAAGAAGATTTATTTTAAAATATGCTAGATTTTCTGTTTATAAAATAACAGAAAAATATTCTTTAGACTGCCTTGTAATTAAATTCAAAACTAGGTTCAGTCTGCTTCTAGATATTCTTATTATAGGTGACATTGTCTTTCCAGTAGTTTAATATCAAACAGAAAGCCACTGGAGCCAAGTGACTTCCTAGTTAATTTGGCTGCTGAAATAAACAGGGCCAGGAGACTTCTCCTCCTTTTTAATGCCTTTATTAAAAGTGATCAGCTCAGGATTGGGCGGCTCGGTAGGGCTGCAGTCCCCGTCGTGTCTCCCAGGGCTACTCAGAGGAGGAGGATATGCGCAGCTCTGTCCACTGTGGGCAGAGCCGGGGGATCCAGTCCTTGTGGGAGCCTTTAGGGCGTGATGTCCCCGTCAGATGTTGATCATTTGAGCTTCTTAGCTACCTGGTCCAGGCGTTGGGACGACTCTCTGCTCAGGGTGAGAGGGACTCCGCATCTCTGCAGGCTCAGCACTTGGCTCCTCACGTCCAGACATCACTTTAGTCTCTCAATTCTTATTTGGCTCGTTGTTTTGGGGGTTTTCTCGTTGCATTTCAAGTCGTGGTTCCACAAAGCATTCTGGACTTTGGAGTCACTTTGCATAACCCCCCCACCCTCTCAAGCATCTTCCCTATGCTGTAAGAGAGCACTGCCTTGGGGAAGGGCCATCCACCCCACCCAGCCAGGCCTTTTACTAATACAAAAGAGGAGATAAGCCTCAACGACCCGGTATTACAATAACAAAGCACTAAGAACCCTGGCAGAGACAGATCTGGCTGCGTCCCTGTAACTCTTTCTCACAAAAAAAATATTAACAGAATTTTTGTTCATAACAGCTGCCATCAGATTTACAGAGGAATCAGCATTTTAGCCTATGAGCCAGTTACACATTGCATTTAGCCATAACTTTAACAGCTGATAGACAGAAAACATTTGTTGCTGCACCAGGCTAATCCTCTAACTCAGAATTTAAGAGAGTGTTATCCTGAATTATACTGACACAAAGACTCTAAAAATCATGTGATTCTCCCTGAAGGGTCAAGGCAATAACATTTTATTTATTTGGAAAATGATGAAATTAGGCATGTTTTTGAAACTCAGCAAGGAAAATATGGACTTAATTGATATTAAAAACACATCATTGACAAAATTAAATTAAAATAATTTCTTGGATCTCCATTTCTGTAATAGGTTGGGGGGATTTCTGTGTTTATTTGAAGGAGGTTCACGAGGATTGGGATTGTCTTTTGTTTATTTGCTTTTCTTTATTCATTTTGCAAAATTTAAGAGGAAGCTTAATATAAAAGGTTATATTCTTTCCTGGCAGTGCTTATTTTTGTGTGGTGGTGATATCTATAGAAAAAATTGAAAAATAAGAATCCAACTGTATTTCAGCACCCCTCCTCTAGCCTGTGATAATCTTTGTTCCATGAAACCATTTTTAAGATTCCTAACGTCTGCATTTTTTAGGCAAGAAAAAAAAAAAAAGGCAGAGAAAATCCCTACCAGAATAAAAAAAAAAGGCTTGACATGTTTTTCAGCATGGAACAGTCTCTTCTTCAGCAGAGCAGAGATGCTTGTTTGAGGCCTGAAACTGACAATATTGTCTGCATGGGTGACAGGTATCTAATCTCATCAATCCACTACTAGAAACAGGTGCATCACACCCCAGGATTTCTAATGTGCTACAGGGCTCTGTAATCCATAAGAGCTGCAGAAACAGCAACTTGTATCTGTCATATGGCTGGGACTACCTGTCTCTCAAGCCAGAATCTACCTTTCTAAACGTCAGCCATACAGCTCTTTCTCTAAGGCTGTCCAAAATGATGCCACCACCTGGCCCTCTTGCTAAACTGCTTAGAAAAAGCCTATAAACTGCCACTTTACCAACTTGTCCAATTTCAGTCATATCCAGATACCATCTCCCTGGTGAATATGCCTGCTACAGAAAAGCACTGCAGCAGTTCCTGCTAAGAGTCGCAAAAATAGTTGTTTTGTTTGTTAATTTTTTCCAGGTAAAAACAAAATCATATCTACAGAAGAAAAAAATGTAGCAGTGTCTGCAGAATAAAAAGATCTCCCTTTGTGCTCAAAAAGTCTATGGTTTGCAAACACTGAGGAAGAAACTGATGTTTTCTTTCTTATCTTTACGAGTCATCTGCTGTCAGTCACTGTCAGAGCCAAGACATTGAATTGCATGGTCTTTTTGTTCTCTTTTGTAGGGACATTTGTTTTCTAGTCTTGGGGAGGGAGAAGCAGAGCTGTGAAAGTCCTTTCCAGAAAATTTATTGCATTTGGGAATTCAAATCCGACCTGACAAGTTAAGATCAAGGTCACAACTGTAAGGCTTGAAAGCTTGCCTTAATATCTTTCTAAAAATTGAAGAGATAGTTAAAACAAAAAAAACCCAAAAGTAATAATTACTTCTGTAAATAACTAACACTTAAAACAGTTTTAAAGGAATTTTTCCCTGGATTATTGACAGTTAAATTTAAAACAAGTGAGTTGGTGTCTCAAAATCCATAGTGCTAGTGTGCAGACCTATGGAATGATTTAATTCACATAAGTGTGGGATGTTCTAGATTATTCCACATGGCTTTCAGGTGCTGCTTTCTGGAACATGGGTCTTGTCTCTGCTTTGTTTCATATATCCTAGATCTGTGTGAATATCTTAGTCTGGCAACATTCAAAGTGATTCTGCACACCAAATTATAGGCAAATGTTTTAATATCCCAATCAAAAAGTGAATAAAATTGGGAGAATTATGCAGGCAGCCATGACTACTTTTTTATTGCTGCGAATAGACATCAAGTCTAATAGCTACATATAGGTCTTAATCGACCTACTGATCCTGTGATTTACATATATTTTGAGAATTTAAAATGACTGGTTTACTCCTGAGTCTACAAGAGAAAGCTGAAAACCTATGGTGGTCTTGGAAGCATTACTTATTTAAACACTGGAAACTAGTGGCATTTCCAAATTGGTAAGTTGTTTAAGACACACTTACCAGAGAAGCATGTAGGGCAAAGATCTTATTGGAAACAACGATCAGCACTAGATCATTAAAACAATCTGATCATTTAGAAAGAAAATTTGAAGTGAGATGACATTTCCTAAATCTCAGCATTGTTTCTGCTGTGTACATGTTAAGGAAAGCCAATTGACCTCCAGCTGCCAGGCCAGTAAAGTTCTTACATAAACTGTGTCTTTCACATATGCTAGGGCATTCAGATGGCCCTAGCTACCTGCATGCAAACAGCTGAAGTCCTCTGCTACTAATGTAGCACAAAGCATAATCATATTTTAGAATTCATATCAATAGAAAACTGAAAAAACATAAAAAGAAAAAGATGTAAGTATTGAATAGAATATGAAAGCCTGAAAAGTGTGTTGCCAACTAGGAAATTCCACCTTAAATTTTGAATGTAGAAACCTATGAGGCAGTTATAAGTAAATTAATATTTAAATAGATTCAGCAAGTAAGTGTACTATTGTTGAACAATTTAAAATCTTTATAGCACATAGATCAAATAATGTTGCTTTGTGACAATTTTCCCAATGGAAGAGGCTAGCAACTAGAAACAAATCATATGTGACCATAGAAGACGCCTGACAATACTGGGACGCAAGAAGGAAGGATATACAGTAAGGGAGGAATGAAAAATCCTAAGGAGATAAATAGTTCCAATGTGGTTTTGTGTGCAGTTTTGACTCTTTATTAAAAAAAAAAAAAAAAAAACAAAACAAAAAACCAGCCACAAATACATCATGGAAATGTATAATGAAGACATGCTACAGTGATCAAAGATCAAGACATGAATTAGAGAATAAGCTTGTGAGCAGCTTTATTTTCTTCTCTCTTAGATAATCAGGGGAAAAAAGGCAATAGAGAAAATTGAACACTGCAGTCCAAAGAACAGCACAAACTCATTAGCAAATGGATACAGATTTTCAGAGAAGAAATTTCATCTTGAAATTAGATGTGTTTTGCCAATGAGGCTGAAGATCCAAAATAATCTGTAGCAGGATGAATGGTAGAAATAAGTTCCATTGTGACAATATCACAAAATTCTGAGTGGAAAACAATGATATTCTTTGGCCCAATAATGGGATAGACTACTGCCTGGACATCAGAACTGATGACTAAGATGTCCTTCTTAACTCCAAACTACTATTTATAACATGATTCTGTGCAAAATCTCAGCTGATCAGTGAGGAAAAGCAAAGACAAATTTTGAAGAAAATTATCTGTAAATAGTTGGGCAATGTCTAAGAAGACATTTGAGGCAAAATTAAAATCAAATTTAGGAACTGTTCTCAATTTTTCAATGTCCTAAAGACCTGGTCACATTTTGCTTTATCTCAGTGATGGGAGAAATTTGTTAAAGACAGATCTATTAGTCCGGAAAATAATAGTTAGTTTCTTTTAAATAAAAAACCCCAGAAACTCTTTTCTTCAGGAGAGCTGTACACACTTTGTTGTGTATTATGGGAATCTGGTGATCAAACAGCAGTTCTGTCACAAGGGTTTCCAATCTCTGTAGAGGAAGTGAATCCAAAAAGGACAAGGGAAAGACCTGCCCTGACTACTGCCAGCTCTCTGGTACCCTACTGGTACCCTACCAGCCCTGAGAGAAAGAACACTGCTTCTTAAAGAAATTATACAAATGGGTGTCTTCCAGATTTTCAAATGAGGATTGAGAAAAAGTCAGATTAACAGAACAAAGAACAAGAGCTGCAGGGCATACTGCAGTCCTTATTCTACTTCTGATTTCAAAAAACCTTTTAGCTTTCACAGGATTCCATTTCAAGTCCCAGATCATTATCAGGCATTGCTATGTAATTCTTCTCTGTATGGGACCTTAGCTTCCTAAAGTACTCAGGGAAAGGAGGGAAAAATAACCAGTTAAACAATCGATTTTTCCTTCCTAAACTGACATGAAGAAATTTCCTACAAATTAATTTTATGCATGTTGTTTGTATGAACAAAAACTTCAGAGGATCTGTAGTTTCAGCTAAACTGAAAGGATACATTTTCTGTAAAAAACAAAGTGAAATAATTTAAATTTCCTTCTGCCATCTAATTCTGAAGCCAGATTTAAAGATTTGCAGTTTAGGTCTTATAGGTAGAATATCAATACCTCAAGAGGTCAAAAGACATAATTTGTCTGGCTTTTATTGTTGTTTTTTATAATATAAATGGATTACTAAAACATATAATACTTTATATGGTGGTCATTAAGCTGTTGCTTTCAGAATATTGTAAAATCCATAAAACTTGTAGCAGGATTTGAAAATTGCTGCCATATATTAATTTTTGTACATTCACTCTAAAACAACACACAGATCAGTGGTTTTGGCCATATCTGTAATACATTGACATTTAAGGATGAAAAATTTTCTCTTTTCCCTTTAATTTGAATAAAGCAGGGAAGATTAAATCAGGAAGAACATATTGGAAGAAAAAAAAATAGTAGTAAAAAATAACAATGAGTAACTACTCTTGTAGCCAGTGAATCAGTTCTCACTGAATTCAAGGACACTTAAGCAGTTTGATCATTTCAGAATGTCTTCACATTTATATGTTGTTATCATGTACAAAGCTAAAGGTGCTTTTTCAGAGAATTCTAGTATCATCTTCTTTAGCAACATTTGCTGACTCTAAATGATCCCACTTATAACCCCGAAGAAAAATATTTAAGTGGTGCTGCAGAAATGAGATCCCAATATACATTTCAGCATGTGTTTTTAAATCCTCTGACTGAAACTCACAATCCTTTTACCAGCTTAGAACACTGATAGTAATTCTATTACCACTGCAATAGCCATCCCTCTCTAATTCTCTAGACACAATTACTGTGCACCATGCAAGATGAATACAAATTAACAGAAGAAAAAAACACCATAGAAAAGGGAAAATCGGTGTGGGCTGTCATGTTCCTGTAGGGGATGCTCTTGCACTCTCAAGTTTAGCTGAATGAGCTTCCAGAAACAGTGGAAAAGGAACAGAAGGGGGATGTCATTTAAAAAAAAAGGAAATTAAAAAAATAAACCCTAAACATCAAGCAATGTTCTGTATATGATTTTTCTTCTGTCCTTGGTAATTCATACAGATACAATTAAAATTTTAATTAACACTCTTATCTAGGGTACGGTTTTTTTCATTGTATGTAGCTTTTCACAACTTTAAAGAAAGCATTCAATGCTTATATTTAGAAAAAAAAAATCCATTCAGTTTCACCTTTGGGTCAGTAAATGTTTTTATTTAAATTTATGCTGAATTATAAGGGGATAAATTTCAAGCGCTTTTTTTTTCATCAATAAAATTCTTGATTTCTGCCACCTTTGCAAAAAATTTTATACATCATAAACAACTTTTATCAATGAGCATAAAAGAAAATAAGGTGAAAACAAAAATAACAGCATGGTTTTTCTTTGATATTTTTAACATAAAACTAGAGAAGCTAAGGACTACAGCTGCAGTTTACCACCACCTCTGCTGGAAGTATATGGCATGATGACAGCCTATTTTAGTTTCCACAGAAGAGAATTTAAAGGTGAACAATGCTACCTAATATTTCAGTTTGCAGAAACACAATGCTATGAAGGAGTTGGGTGAAATTATTGTTGATTTTTGATGCTTCTTATTTTGCCTTACTCTTCATATTGCCTTCTTAATGGAAGGCTACCTTCCAATTTTCTTAGCTTTTGTAATGTTTATAATTCCTTATATCCCACCATGTTTTATAACCCTAAGAACATCTGCCTGGCTCAGTGCAATGCAGATCTGTATTTTCATGGAGAAGAACTTCCTGCTATGGAGAATTAAATGGGTTATGGCTTTCATAATAGCTACAGCAATAAAAGTCTTTATTTACTAAAAATAACAGTCTCAAGACAGGAACTGGACTGCTTAACTTAGGCACTAAATTGGACTTTTGTATTTTCATCTCTACTGCGGCAAATGCTTAGACTAGGAGAGAAAACTATTATTGGAGGTTCTAGAAACAGTTACCGTCTTCTATCTCAATCAGTGATTTAGGCATTTGATTCATATGGGTTGTTTTCCTAAGTGCTTTATTTTACATCTAGGTTTTATGCTAATATTAAATAAACTCTATCCTGCCCAAACTACTCTAACTAACAAGGAGGCAATGCATTTTCTCTCATTGTAAGAGCACAAAATCTATCTAGAGGTCTTCCATAGACCTACATCCCCTCCACCCTCTCATCTTATACTCAGTTTGATTTTTTACTTATTAATTACTTCTTTTCCATCTGCAAAATAGATCAATATTGATCCTGTAACAGGGAATATTAAAGTCATCTGCTTCTCAAAGACTTTTGAACAGCTGGTGGATGACAGTTGTGCCACTTCTCTTCATGGAAGGAAAGAAGGAAGTGGCGGAAGGAAGGAAGTGGCGGAAGGAAGTGGCGGAAGTGGCGGAAGTGGCGGAAGTGGCGGAAGGAAGTGGCGGAAGGAAGGAAGGAAGGAAGTGGCGGAAGGAAGTGGCGGAAGGAAGTGGCGGAAGGAAGGAAGGAAGTGGCGGAAGGAAGGAAGGGGCGGAAGGAAGGAAGTGGCGGAAGAAAGGAAGGAAGTGGCGGAAGAAAGGAAGGAAGGAAGTGGCGGAAGGAAGGAAGGAAGGAAGGAAGGAAGGAAGGAAGGAAGGAAGGAAGGAAGTGGCGGAAGGAAGTGTCGGAAGGAAGGAAGTGTCGGAAGGAAGGAAGTGTCGGAAGGAAGTGGCGGAAGGAAGGAAGGAAGTGGCGGAAGGAAGTGGCGGAAGGAAGTGGCGGAAGGAAGTGGCGGAAGGAAGGAAGTGGCGGAAGGAAGGAAGTGGCGGAAGGAAGTGGCGGAAGGAAGTGGCGGAAGGAAGTGGCGGAAGGAAGGAAGGAAGGAAGGAAGGAAGGAAGGAAGGAAGGAAGGAAGGAAGGAAGGAAGGAAGGAAGGAAGGAAGGAAAAGAAATTGTTCTGAAGGCTTTCTATGAGTGGAATTTTAAAGAGGACAGTTAAAATGAAAGTATTCATCAGTAATAGAAAGTTTCCTGATGCAATTCCAACATTTGCAGTGAGTAGACCATTGGGTCACATGGGAATGGGGAATAGGGTGAAAGGCGATAAATAGATTATTACAGATCATTTAAGGGTTTTGTTACTATTAGATTTATGAATTTAGATTAACTGTACTATTCAGAAGTGCTAAAGTTCTCGGAATAAGCAGAAATATTGTCTTCATATTCAATAATATTTCAAAGATCTATTGGATACTGGGAATGTACAGTGTCAGTATTTTCCATTATGTGTTTAGAGGCAATTCATACTAAAACTAGTAGAAAAAAAGAAGCCAAGGTACAATTTTTCTGACTTTGACTTGGTGGTATTTTGCATCAAATTACTCTTTTGCTATACTCTGCTCTTCCTATTTCAAATAAGTTTCCTAATACCCCTACTCCTATTAGTTCAATTTTTAATGAAATAGTTTAATAAATGTATGTTTGAAATTATTATAATAAATTAAATGTTTCCAAGGAATATAATCTCTTTCCTTTTCATAATACTGTCTCTTTCTGTCAGAAATATAGCACAAAATTCTGAATGAAGCACTAGCAGAAAGCTAAAAGGAAAGGTAAGATAGGTTGAGGAGGCAGAAACAAAAGACACTATTGTGTAGTTAAATATGGGTTAAATTTTTAAAAACTGCTCAGAAGAATTTCGTTTTTTGAAGGTGGTCAGCCAAATTTCTACTTTCGCCTGATGTAGTCTTACCACTGATTTTGAAAAAATAAGTTATTCACAGTGATATTCAGTACTACTTATTTTGTATTACAGTCTCAGTAGATATGACCTTTTATTTTGTGAGGTGAAAATAATTTTCTTGATTCTCCAATTAAATTTAATAGTAAATATGCCACTACTTTATAAACCAGCCCAGTTTAATGAAGTGTTTCTGTATGGCAATGGAGCAGAAATCTGTTTGATGAAATCCTAAAAACAGTCTTTGAGCAAAATTTTACATGCCTTTTTTTAAAAATGCAAAACTGAGATTCAAAATATTGACAGAAATTTATTCAAATTCACTACTATAAAGTTAAGACTATAATCTCTGATCTCAGTTTTATTTCTTTGCTAAGTATTTCTTGGTTTATTTGTACAATGGGAAAAAAATGAAATACACAAGGCAATACTACAAAGGACCTGCAGTTTATCAATTTACATTTTAGAAGAACAATGAACCAACATCCTCCTATCAAACACAGATCTGGGACTTCTTTTATTCTTTCCTACTATTTTGAAATACCCTTTAGCATAATTTAAAGTAACACAGGGAGTTACACATTTCTGAATCTGTAGTTAAAACATGGCCTTCCCCAAAAAATATTATCTAGAAGTATTGAACAAACCATTTTCCTAATGGCCGTAATCTGTGGATGTAATGTTAGCTGTATTCTCCTACTACATCTGACAGAGAGGCCAAAATTATGTGTAATATCTTGATTTTCTTCTTTTTTTTTTTAATTCCGTGATTTTATTGGAATTTTGAGAAGGAGAGAAAAATTTTAAACTTTATTATTACTATTATTATTATTATTACTATTATTATTACTGTTATTTTTATTGTTATTGTTGTTGTTATTATTGCTGTATATATTGGGAAGTGAGTATAAATAATTGCTGAAGAATTGTCCTTTAAGTATGCATGAGTCGTGACAACACTTCATTTCATAAAGATTTCAGTGAGTTTGGGCATTATTTTCATGCAGGTTACCACAAAGTAAATATCCATAATAAAAACAAAAGTTAATTTATTATCCATTAATCTCATATATTTTAAACCACTGTTGCTTCTTTCTCTTTTTTGTTTGGTGTTGCCAAGTTCAAAACCTTTTATCCTTCCATTCTTTCACCAAGTGATCTCATTTGAAAAAAAGGAAAAGAAAGAACAAAAGAAATTAGTGTAGTAAAGTTTTCTGGCCTTTGAGCCAGATCCAGTAAAGAATGGTGGTTCCTAAATGTTTTCTGAAATGGAATCAAGATTCACAAGCTGTTGTAAGACAGAGGGTGAGTTAGAACCTTCAGAGTAATAAAACAAAACCACTCAAATGGTGCAACAGCAGTACTTCCAGTTATTTAGGCACAAAATATCAAACTCCACTTCCTTTTATAACTTATTTTTTCTTACCACGTCTGGATGTTCTGTCCAGCAGAAACCCAGGGAATAAAATATCTCCAGGCATGGCTGCCTGAAAGGCTTATAGGACTTTTGTGGGTGTTGTTCATTTTTATTTTGTTGGGGTTTTGGGTTTTGGTTATTTTTTGTTTGTAGGATTTTTTATTTGCTCATTTTTTCCCTACATTTTCTTTTTATTTTTCTTTTTTTCCCTCCTAAATTGTCCAGGGCTGAATCTTCTTTCTATAGTTTGAAATCTGGTCACTAGGGTACTCCTCCAGCAGGCAGCAGAAATGTGTTGTCATTCCTCAATACATGGAGAAGAATGAACTTTGCCTTTCCCCTTCTCCGAAAGTTTTCTACCAGCAAACCACTATTCCAAGGTCAATTCCAGCATCTGCAGCTTCAGCTGGCTTAGCTTTCAAGGAAAGGAAAACCAAACACAACAACACAAAAGATCTGGATAAAGTCATTCCAGGTCTCTTTCTACTTTAACAAAGAGGTACCTTGTGATACCTCTGGAGAAGTAAGTGCAGAGAGTGAATATACAGAATAGAAAGATTCTCAGGCACAATCCTCTTTGGAATTTTCTCTTGGCTGTTTTTCTGACCTAGTCCTCAACATTGTGGTTGTTATGAGTCTTTGTCTTGGTGACTAAATAATTCCAAATAGGAGACTGAAGCATCCAAGGCCCCAGATGGACACTGGAGAACAGCAGAGTGTCCCACACGCCTACACCTTTTTTATCACGTCACTCTCCAACCTTCTGGCTTCTTGCACTCAGCTCTGCTCTTCTGGCTATGCTATTCCTTTCAAGCATTTTATCCATTCCTAACCTGGCTCACAGAAAGAGGTCAGATGGGAAAATGAAGAAATTTCTGTACTTATTACCACATCAGTTTCCAGATAATTTTCTCAGAAACTGCACTTAAGCAGGTATAAGGATAAACATAAAAAAATGAACAATTTGATTCTGTTTAGTCTCATAACACTGGTAAAAAGCCTTTCAAGAACCTAAAATCTAAACATTTTTTGAGTACTGTGCCTGAGGTTGTCCACAAGACTTTTATGTGTAATAGTTTTTCCCATTTCTTATGAATTAAATACCAAGTTTTATGATGAATTGGTCCTATTTTCCATCTTTCTAAATCTGTTTTACCTAATTTTCACCTTGAAGGTTAAAATTTTTTTCAAACATCTTTTTTTTTTTTTTTGTCAGAAGAGTAGATGAAAGATTTTTATATTAACCTGATTTATTCAGTAGGGTGAGGGGAAAGAAAATAATATTCTTTGCACATTTTACAATTTTTTCTCTCCTTTTTCCTTCAAATAACCCTCTGGGTAAAATGGTCCAGAAGTGTAAAACGAAATTTGGTCTAAGAATAATTCTCACTAATATGTAGCCTTTTATTTGTTGCCTACAAAATAAGTTTATCACACTTAGGAAATAGTATCCTCATTACTTAAAACAGAATGATTCGTATATCCTCACAATATCAGTTGAGTTTTGTGGTTTCTTTTTTGTTATTATTTTTACAGTAAACATCACAGAATGAAATGTCTTCTTCATTACAGAGAATTTTTTACAGAGAATAATGTTTCTGTGAGCATATTATATCATAAAGTTAATAAAAGTAGGCCCTTTAGGTATGAAAATTGCTTAAAAAGTAATTTCATTTTGAAAACTTAGTTTTTCTAGGGCTTGTTTTGTTGGTTTTTTTCTTCTAAATGCTGCTGGATAGCAACTTCCAAGTGTTTGCATCTTTTCAGACAGAAGTACAGGAATACCCATCTTAATCTGCATTAATTGGGTTCTGAAGGTAAGCTGTTTTCAGTCTACATATGTTCTCACCAGCAAAAGTGGAACATTTGAGAGTCACCTTTACATATCTGTATTGAATGTGTTTACCTCAGAGTTAATTAGTAACTTCATTTTTTAGCCAAGGAAGTAAATGACACTTTGAAATTGGTTCATTTTATCTCATGGCAGATATCTAAATCTGAATTCTTTAGGGCAACCTTTGTCTCTAGTAAGTTAAAAGGGAGTCAGATTAAGATCAAAAGTAGATGTTCATGAGACATGTGATGGCTTAAGTCAAATTATATCAACAAATATCTATAACATTTTTATTAAACAAGGAACCATATTCTATTCCCAAAGATCAGATAGTTTAAAATCAGATGACTTAAAGTTGAAGAAGTTTAAAAGCCAGCTTCAGAGATTTGCATAAGTCCAAGCTGTACTATTAAAGGTATTCTAGGGTAAACTACACACATGAGAAATGGGACCAAAATATGGAGATTGTTCAGACTAGCTGTAGTGAGCCTATTGATTTAATTAATTGACGTTTAATTTGACAATAAGTTATCTTCAGGAAAATGACCATATTTTTAGACAAGACTTGACTAGCTTTCCTATAGGTTATAGAAAACTATGACTCTGAAATAATCTACTTCAAATCTTGGTAGGCAGCTGAAGGAAAGTTTGCGCAGCTCACAAAATAGATTTTATATTCTGGTGAATTTGCAATCAGTGCCTTAGGCACCAGCGCCCGTGTGGTTCGCAGTAGAGCAACAGCAGATTATTCTTAGTCATGTCCTCCTAGTCTTTTAGGCAATGCTTCATGGGGTGTAAATAGCAAGGAGTTTTAGATGAGACAGCCATGAGAGCTCAGCTGGGTTAGAGCACTGGTCAGCCAAAGTGAGATAGCATGCAGGACAGTGACCGGCCGGTGGAGTCGGAAGTATAGGGGTCAAAGTGCAAGGGAAATACTGTATGGAGCAGGCTATGGTAAAAGGCAAGAGAGACTTCCCTGATGGTCTCATCTCTTATTTATCATGCTCTTTTTAACAAAGTCTCTAACCCTTTTAAGTCATATTTATACTACCAGCACAGAATTCAAGTGTTTTACATAATTGTAATCATAGAGTAGCAAGGGATGAGGGGTGTTCTTGCATGCATATCTAATACATTTAGTCATCATTTTCTGAGGTAGTCTAAAAACATCTTTGAGACAATCAAGTGACTTGAGATATGTGCTTTACTGAAGTACTAACCATTAGAGAAAACTATTTGACTGTTATAGGAGTCTTCAAGGTGGGATTTTCAGTCAGCCCTGAAGATTCCCTCCAGGCAGTCTCTGCTCTGAATAGACTCATTAATAGATGTTCTTTGAATGCTGAGGGAAAAAATACGTCTGTCCCAGGGACTTCTGAAAGTTGTTACTGCTGCAGAACTGAGTAAACGGAACACAGATTAAATACATATAAATAGTCAGGAATGGACACATAGGATAGTCTGTGTCAGTATTTAAGATAGATTCATTGGGTATGAAGTATTTGGGATGTGGTTGCAAGTATTTTAAGCCAGACAGCAAAACAGATCTTGCATAAGCTGGAGCAGTAACAGTTGAAATGGCCCAGCTGGTTAAAAGAACTCACCAGAACAGCAGTTCAGCAAGCTTTGTCACCTAGTCAATATTCCTTCATGTCAACGTGTAATGGAGACTGCCATCACCAGCCAGACAGTGAACGACAACCCTGTTTCAGAGATTTCAATCACCACAAATGCTACTTTTTCTAAAACACACAATAAATCAATGTTATAACAAACACCCAATCCATGTCTAGTTGTGCAGCACCATCTCGTTTTTGTACATGAATGCAAAAGCTTTGGCCCCACCCTGAAGTGAGTGAAGAGCTGCCATAGCTTCACAGGTGGTAAATGATTCTAAGAGGTTCATGGCAGAATTTGCCTCAAAAACCTGTCCCTGGCATGCGACCCCCACCCCCAATTTTGCTTACAATACTGTATCCCTTACTAATGCCAACAACTTTCTCCCAGCCCTTGTCCCCATCACACTATCATTGCCTCTACCATAAGCCCAGAATGTACTGTATACTTTGGTTGAAATTATGCCAAATTCATGTATCAAAACTTCTCATAAAAGATTTTACATTCTTCAGTTGTCTCCCTGAATTAATTTCCAAACTAATACTGCATTCTAAATACATTGCACAGTTTGACCCTAGATTATGAAGACAAAGCCAAAATGTACTTTAGCCTGTATAATACACATTGGAAGCATTCCTAGAATTCCCATTACAAAATATAAATAGAGACATGCTGTTTAGTCAGCTTTTACTGTTTGAGAACCACAGAATTTGAATGAAAATTCACTGGCAGGAGCTGCATTTGGTGTTGCTTCTCTGTGACAACCCTTCATATTGTTTTTATGGAGCGGGCACCTAATCTGCTTAGCCTGATCCAGACTGTAAATTTGCTTCTTGATTGAATTCTGGGTTTAGAGCTGATGACACTCTGGGATCATGAACATCATAACATAGCTGCCAAGAACTGATGGGCTACATGGAGATATGAGAACAATGAGGACAAGCAAAGATATTAGTGAATTAGTGATGTCATACCCCAAGAAACAGAGAGGGGAAATAAGCTTTCATGAAAGAATGATTCAAATCAAGAGCACTTAAGGTTCAGAAGTGACTGCTGTGCTGACCCATCCTTCTAATATTTTATTGAAATTCAGGCAATTCATGGCATGTGCCTGGTTACAGGGAAAGATTTTTGAGCCCAGAGAGACAAATAATTGTTTCACATAATCATATTTTCAATTGCAGCTGTTATCTAAGGTGAATCAAAGAGAAATTAGAGAAGATGAATGCTTCCTTTCTTCTCACTTCAATATGTGTGAAGATCCTGTTTTAAAAATACAAAATACTTCAATCCTGCTGACATAAAATAAATTTAAAAGTAGTGAATGGTTCCAGTGTTAATTTCTATTTTCTATTTTTATTATTTTTCTGTCGAATTTCTACCAACTTTTATTTTTTTTAGATTAACTAACACTTTTAGATAAATAATTAAATTATTTAAATTTAGACTGGTCCTAGCTATGGAAGAAACAGCAAGTGACGCTTTTCCAAACTTTGTCCTTAGTCTAACTAGTCAACAAGTTATGTTTTAATCATCACCTAACATACATGTTAGCTGTATGTAGCTGAATGTATCTATTCCGCTGTAGTGAAGACAATAAAACAAAAGAAATTATGGGTTTGAGTTCCTGAAAGCAGTATATTACTGTTTCTTGGTCTCAAAGATTAAACAATCCTTGTGTTTTCTTAACATGAAGGTGGGAAGCAATGCCAAGTGTTGCAGCACTGCAGTAATTTCAGTGCAAACAGAACAAATAAGCAGTCATCCAATTCCTAGAGAGATCAAATGTTAGAGAAGTCCTCATGAAAAGTCCCTCTCCAGCATTCTTGTAGGCCCCTTCAGGTACTGGAAGGTGCTGTAAATCCTTCCTGGCCTTTCTTCTCCTGTCTGCATAACCCTGACTCCCTCAGCCTGACTTCACAGAGGAGGGGTTCCAGCCCTCTGGTCATCTTCACGGCCCCTCTCCTCTGCACTCACTCCAGCAGGTCCCTGTCCTTCTCACTGTGGGGGCCCAGAGGTGAGCACAGGGCTCCTGCTGGGGTCTCACAGGCATGGAGAGAGACAACCTCCTTGGCTTGCTGCCCACGCCTCTTGATTCAGGACAAAATCAGCTTTCTGAGCTGCAAGCTCACAGTACGAGGAAGGACCAAATATTTGGTCCTTCTCTTTTAGAAAGTCAAATAAATACATAAATAAAATACACAACTCTGGAATTTGCAATACTCACAATTATATCTCTTTATATTATAGCTCACATAAAGCTTTAGTAGAACAAGAGGGACGTGTTTCTTTAGCAGACTTAAGTCAGAAAAATATTATTTAACCAGTTTTAGCTTATTTGATTAACCCTATTTCTCCTAGTTGTTTTGTTTCCCTTCTCTAATTTTTTCTGTGACAGCAAGTTTCTATACCAAATTGGCTGTGCTAAATCATAGGGTGTGGATTTTTAATCAGAGGATTGATATTTCATGCACAAGTCCATGAGTGCATTAACAGAGTATTTAAAACACTCTATTAGTTTTGGCATAGTTGTCTTGAAGCATTTTGACAAATTAGTCTCATTTCTGCACTTTTTGAGTAATGACAAGGGTTTAATTTTTTGAGCTTATACCTCAGTAATTTTGCATCCCATTGAAGAAATGTTGTCTTTACTGAGGACTCTGGAAAACATATAAATCATAGCATGTTAAAAAAATGCACAAGTACATACATTGATAATGGTATTTTGTGTTTTGTTTTACCAGGAACTAGAATATTTATGTCTCAGGTCTGCTGTTTGCAGATTTAGCAAGGCTGACACTGGATGTTAGCAATGACAAGCACGTTAAGGTTTTAATTTCCTACTGTTTTATTTTTGTCTTTCTTCTATTTCTGAGATTTATTGTTTTCTTTTTTTTTTTTTTAAGATGAAGAAAGAAGCATAACAGCATCCTTTTTTCTATTCATAAATCCATTTAATTGATGCTCCAAAACTGGTCTGCTATTATGCATGCAGAGGGAGACAATTACTTAAATTATATTAGCTACCAGAGACAGAAGCTATTTTTATTTTGAATTTTCCATAGATTAAATAATTATTTATTTACATACATATAAATCAAGTTTTTAAGCTAGGTCTGTAGCCGTTCTTATCAGGATCTGTTTATTTCATGTTGCCTAATTTAACAAACTTTTGACAGTGATGTCTAAAGAACTTGAAATATAACAATATAGTCCTTTTCTCAAAATGCATTTTCATACAGAGATTAAAAACAGAAAAAGACTACTTCTTTTTCCCTGCATGAAATTTCCCTTTTCCTTAGTTTCTTTATTCAATCTCCTTTCCTCTTAACCTGCACATGGAAAACCTACAACCTGGGGAATTAATGCTGCATAGAAATTTATCCATATTTGGCTGCAATCACATTTGTTTTATCATATTTTTGTTAACAGCACTGCACTCTGTGTTCATATATGTCCTTCCAAAGGTCCCTGAAGTCTTTTTTTAAGCAGCTTGGATCTATTTTTATGAGTGGGGGCTAAGACAGTTTTCTTTGCACAAGATCAGATGTCAGAGACTGTTTATCTGCATTTTATAAAGTAATTGCTGTTATATCATAGCTATGCTCCTTGTGATAACCTGTGGTTATATCTCTTCATAGTGGTTGCAGCTACTGCATGTGCAGAGGCAGAAGGTGAATGGCCTGTGGGAGCAGGAGGACACAGCACTGTCCAGAAAATGGTAACGAAGAGGACATAAGGCAAAGAGTGCCTTTACTTTGAAGGTTTATCCATGATGACTTAAGTTAGCCTGAAGTGAAGAAAAAAAAATTACAAAAGATCAGTAACTATGATTGACTTAGAACCACAGAGATGGTGACTGGTCTAGTGACCCAACTTGCTTATTAGACCTGGTTTTGCCCCAATGTATGGAATTAAATTGAAGCCTGGTGAAAAAAATATTACTAACACAATTGATCTTTTCTATTTTGCAAGCCATAATCTTTTAAAAACAGATGTTAGATAATTTCAAAATAAATAGTTTAACGCTTCCTCTATTATTTTATAGTAATATATAACCATAACACTTATTTATGATCCTATCAATATTACATCGTACATGTAGAGGTGCATGGACAGAATATCAGTGTAATTTTTAATGGGCTTTTAGGTTATCCTTATGGAATCTCATCTAATCACCTGCTTAATGAGGCTGATCACTTCACTCAGCTGAAATGGGTAAGATAGATAGGCTATTTACTTTTCTCTCATCTTCTTTTTTTTCCCCAAGTAAAAAAATCAATCTGATGCTTTGCATATATTCTTCAAATTTTGATTTGTTGGTCTAATATGCACTTCTATTACTCACTTAACATATATATTTTTAAATTGAGGTGCAATTCTTACCTACACTTATAAACAGCACCCTGTTTTTCCAAACTTTTTCCCAGTTTATTAGGAGTCCTCTAAATTTCCTATTCCTCCAAAACCCTGGCAATTTTCTCCAGTTTTGTACACCTGAAAATTTAATAAATAAGCTATTTCCTGCATTATCAGATCAACCCTGATGATACTCTCTGGCTGCTGATACAGGTTCTCAGTTTAGTCATCGGTTCTTTGTGCCAGTGAAACAGTGGTGTTATTATCTTTTTGGAAACATTTTACATGTACAGCCACTTTCCACCAGATGATGTTTTCTGAACTTCATTAAGAGAATGTCATACGAGACAGCATCAAAAAATGCACCAGAGTCCAGACATGACATCTTTTTTGTTTCTTGCCACAAGGCTGTTCTTGTGTCATGGGAGGATATTAGATTGGTTTGACACAGTTTGTTGTTGACAATTTCATGATGGCTGGAGGTGCTATGTACCCTTGTGTAGGGCATTGCCATAAAATAAGAGGAAATGGTAAGTACAAAAGGAAAAAAATTATCTGAGTTATGTATGGGATATTTATTTTCTTCTTCCAAATTTAGGAGTTATATTGATTTTCAATCTTTTTGGTCTCTCTAAATCCTGTGATTTTCTTTGCCCATTTGACATACAGATTTCCAGTTTAAAAACAGTTGGAATATCATCTTGATTGCAGGAAAAATGGAAATATACTACCTTAAAATGAACATCAACTATTTCTCATCGGTCAGTTGCATCTGATGCCACAGAAAGACCAGTGCTTAAATAACTGGAAAATTGACACTCTAGGGAAGAGATTCCACTACCATGGAAAATGAAACTTGAGATTTTGGTAGGTTTGCTGAATGGAGTGCAGAATTGTGTGCAGATGTGATTCAGAGTATTCTTTGCAAGAACATTTTCATCTGGAAAGCTTGGAAATCCATATCTCACAGATATTTCCTACAGAAAAATCACATTTAACTTAAGCTGCTTAAGCTGATATAGAGCTTACTCCTTCACTTAACACGCTGCAAACCCTTTGCAAGAGCATGCTATACAATGCAAGCAAAAAGTATAAGAAAACAGGAAAGGGGAAATAAGTCTTAGACATATTTAAAATGCTTCAAACAATATAATTAATCTTTTATTGCAAGGATATAAATATGAAAATGAATACGAAGAAAAATTAATACATACATTATGTATGATGGAGATAAACTGCTTGTATTGGAACATTAAATGTGATTTTAAAGGGCTTTGAGGTTTATGTTGAAGATGAAATAATTATTTGAAGTATGCACATTAAAACTACTTAAAATAAAATATCTTATTAGGACTTATATCTATTCTATAGGAATTATATATGTTCTATTATGTTGAAATTTGGGGAACCATGAATGTAATGTAAAAAAAATCCAGTAAAATATACAACTTTTTGAGCTCAGGCTACTTCTCAGATAGTAGTGCTACATTTATCACACAAAATCCAGATTAAAGCTATCATGACCTTTAAAATTTAGAGGACTACAGTACAGAAGATAGATTAACCTGCTTTTCATGCAGAGAAGGTATTATGACTAAGAGTAAGACACAAGTCTTTCCTGAAAAATACTTGGCTTGCAGTAATATATGAAATATGTCAGTGTTCTTTCCCTGTAAGCAGCATCCCCTGCTTACTTAAGCAATCATTTTGTTTCTCCTCAGACCTGCACTACTTAAACATAATTGAGAACCATTTTGGCTGTTAGCAGGATTTTCTAGGACATGTTTGCTTGGCTGCACAACAAAATTTTATTTCCTGTGAGCAAATTTTATTAAACACCATGGTGTGTCAATGGTTTACTTATTTTCACAACTCAAGTAAATATCATTAGGTAACGTATTATGAGCAAGACCACATTTTCTCATCCTTATTGAAAATATTTTGTTGTTGTTTTTGTTGTTTCTGCTGTTGTTTCTGTGGTTTTTGGTAAAGTTTGCATATTCTGTGGGTCACAATAGTATTTCTATCTAAAGCTCACTCAGTAACTGTGGTTCTCACTGGCCTTGGCTCTGACTTTTATCACTCTTAATCTGTCAATTGCATGTTGTATGTGAACCACTGTATTAAAGCAAACTTATTCCATTTATTCCCTCATTTTAAGTGCTTTTTTGTTTCAAAGCAATTACTTCAGCTTTTATTGTTATTGGCTTTTCTCATATATTAACATCATCAATCATTACAAATGTTAAAAGGTGATTTTCTTCTCTTTAATAAATGCTAAATTGTAAGTGTGGACAAAAATGTACCTAAGCTCCAAGACAAAGATAGTAACTCCATAAGTTTTCTGGAGAATTTTAGAAAGTCAAGTAAGTTTCTGAAATGTGAATATTTTTGTGGACCTAGAAAAAGGTTTCTAAAAGAGAACACTGGTATAATTACATAGAAATGTAATTGAATTACTCAGCATGATATTAGCCTGGGTGAGATAGATTTTAAATGCTTTTCTTTGTAAAAAATAAATTCTAAAGACATTTATTTTAGAGATTAAATCAAAATTGATGGCAACATAGAAGCCTCATCAAAGTGATTTTAAACTAAAATTGTTCTCCTCTCTTCATAGTAGAGGAACTTTTTCACAATGTAATTTCAGATTGAAAGGCAAAGAGAAAACAGCTCTGGAAGAGGAGCGGAACTGCTCAACGTCGACTCATCAATTTAGGGCCACAGACATGCTGCATCAGAAATTCCATTTGTTGTTCAAAGTGAAATTTGAAATTTTAGATATCATTAATCACATACAAATTGCTAGTACAACTTCATGTTAGGAAGAAACCACTTTTGGCAACTCTTCTATGCAAGACATTACTGTGTTGTTAGATTTTTCTAGCTGGAGTCAAGGGTTCAGTTATTACTAAGATTAGCGCTTACCTTAATGCCTATTGCTCTGTGTGGCAGCTGACTGCTATTTGGTCTTGCTGATTTACACACAAACATGAAAAAGGACATTACCTCTGCTTCTTAGCTACTTGGTGTCATGTCATTTCAGACTCTCTAGAGATCTTTGCTGAGGAGAATGGCTGGGCTTGCACGGTCATTTGAGATATCGAAAAGTTTGAGGAATAGGTATTGTTCACAGATACATGGAAGCTGGAACAGCAGGAATCATTGTTCATGGAGGAGAGGTATTTTCACTGAATTAACACAACAATAATCCTTGAAGGAAAGTTCTTGAAAGGGTAGAATCAAAGGGTTTAAGAGAAACGAAGGCAGATTTTGTCTGTTTGTTTGAAAACCACAAGATGGCAATTTCATATGGAAAAATAATTTTATTTCAGGAAGAGTAGAAGTATGGGGAAGTGTCCTAGACACACACAAGGAAAAATGTCTACTCCATGTTTGTGAAAAAGATATTCTTCAAGGTGCATGTTGAAAGAAACAATATAAGAGTAGAGATTTTATACTATTTCTCTTTTTTAGTATCCTTATTGGTATTTTTTTGAAGATGGAGGAATACTCAGTCTCCATTTCCTTATAATAAATACCTACATTTCCTACAATTTAGGACTATGCACTTAGATGGTCCAGTACTGAAGGGATGTATTTCAAGATGAAAGTCAATTTATGTTCTCCAAGAAAATCCGCTACATCTATAAAATTTTAACATAAGTACTTTAGCACTTTAAAAAAAATGCCTTTTTTGCAAATATTAACATAAATTTTCCTCTGTACTAGTTTTAAAATTGCTAGGCCTTTTATTGTGATTATATGTAATATCAATAAACTTTTTTTATTAATTTATGCAAACAATCACCAAAATGTTTGAGGCTGGAAGGCCCATCTGGAGAAGGTTTTGTCCAACCTCCTGCTCAGAGCAGGGGCAGCTAGGGCAGGTAGCTCTTCTAGCAGGTAGGTGAAATCTTTACTTTCCCCATCAAGGTTTATGCACATGAATAATTTCTCCCTGAGCTTTCACTTGTCTGAGTTGAAATCTCCCAGCTCTCTCAGCCTCTCCTCATGTGTCAGATAGTCCAGTCCTTTACTCTGTGTCTCTTCATTGTATTCACTTCATTATGTCCATGTCTTTCTCATACTGAATGATGGGGCATTTTTTTCCTTTTGCATCAAGCAGATAGTTGAGGAAGAGAAATATGACAGAAGAAAGAGTACAGCTGCCAGAAGTGACAGGTTTAGCAGAGCAAAGACTTCTATTGGCTTATAGCAGCATTATGGCAGGACTGCAGCTGTATGAAGGTGTTGAAAATAGGTAACAGTGTCTACAGAGAACTTGTAATACACTGTAAAAGAGGACAAATCTTTTTTGTGCCTTTAAAATGCCTAGGTGTCTGTCTATTAGTTTAATACTACAAAAAAGAAATTCATTTGTTACTAAATGAATATCAAGACAAGCAAATAGACAAAATAATTGTTCTCAGTGAGAAAATGGCATGTGATGCATAATGTGAAAACAAGAACTTGTCAGTTTTTCCCTCTTGACTTGTTAACTGAAATTTATCTTCTCTGCATCCATCACTGCATGTATCTTACAATCATTTTGTCTGCAGCAAATAAATATCTTTATGCAAATCTTTCAAAATTCAACTTTTGTCTCTTACAGCCTTATCTGCAGATGGGAAAACTATAATTACAGCACACCATATTAAACTATTTAACAGAGCTGTTCTGTGTGAATCTCTGACCTTAATTTTCTGTCTACCAGCACAATGGACTTTAAGGAGAAATAAAAATAATGGTTAGACTAGCAGCTTCTGGCCTCTGCAGTTCAGTATCTTTTACAGATTAATAGTTATGCACAGTAGATGAAATAACAAAGGCAAGTGGAACTTTAGATAAAATCCACTTTGATCTTCCTCAAAATAATATATCTATATATAGACTTACATGGGGAGTTCTGTAAAATATTTAAAATAGACTTTTCCTTCTTCTTTTCCCTTTCCTTTTCCCTCTCCTTTCCCCTTTCTTTTCTTTTCTATAAATCATTATCATTTTACACTAAGTAGAGCCAGTAAGCACACAAGACTATGACCTTGTCATTCATTCTATAGAGAGCAGATGAAATGACATACAGAATTCCCATAAGTGTCCTAATATGAATTTACTAGGAAAGGATGAGAGACTCTGTCCCATGCTAGAACAAAAACACCCAAGTCCTCCTGTCTTAGACTGCATTTTTGTTTTATCGTATCATGTTCCATCACATTTTCTGAGACCCTGTCTAGAACTCTTCTATTTTGGTAGAAACATGAAATATAATAGTAAAAATCCTTAATTACACAAACATGTCAGATTAGTATGGTAAACCTGGAAAATGAATGAAATATTGACATGCTGCACAGAAATGTTATTTCAATGTTTGGAGAAATCTCAGTCATATCTAGTTTGGGAAAAGTTCACTGTTTCAAATTGCATCAGTATTTTAAGCACTATTTTAAATTCAGAGAAGTAGAAGTAAATGAAAACTTAAATCTCCTGCATCTAGGACTCTTTCTCAGTGCATTGCATTAGGGCAGCTGTGTTTGCAGTCAGATATCACTATAATTGTATAAGAACACAGATGAAGGAAGAAACAAAAATAACTGAGTAAGATTGAATAGAAGTTTTCAAAAATCACTACTTTTTTCCATGTGTGCCAGAGGTTTTTCCAGAGCCTCCTCCCTATGCTTGATTATGATCAATATCACTTTGTAACAGAGATAAGAGAAATCACACCAAACTTCCAATAAAATATGTGAGATCAGAGTTGGGAAAAATCTTTTTTTCTATATTATTTCTGTAAGTGTCAGAAGCTATCATGTTAGGCAGTTCTGATTTTAAGTCTTTACACTTGAGTCTCAGTATCATGAAAAGTCTTCCATTCAATTTTCCTTCGAATCTCTTCCCATAAGAACAATAGCTTTAGTGTGATCTCTGTCTCCCTTGCAAACCTTATTTTTGTCTGGAAATACAGCAAAATTCTGGTTTTGTAGCTACATACATCAGCAAAAAATTCACATAAGAGGTTCTTCAAGACAACTTTATGTTTAATTTTCATGAAACACGAACTTTTTCTGATACATTTGTTTAAAACTAAATAGCACTTTTAAATTCAATACATATATAAATTAATTAGGGGTTAAATTTTATTGAATGCCACTTGTACCTTTTGAGGATTTTCTAAGAATTGATTGGATTTTTTAATTGAATGCCAATGTCTATGATCTTTTCCCTGTTCAGATAATTGAAAGACATGGTATCAGTTTAGTTTCCAAAGAAAAGGAAAAAAGCTCTGAAGCCCTTCCTGACTTGCCAGAGCTCTCTGCCTAGCGAGAGGAATCAAAACATTTCTGCTATCTCAACAGATTAGGTTGGTACCAGGAGCTATTTATGTTCAATTATACTGCCTGATTTATTTAGTGAGTGGGCAGATTTTGGTAATTTGTTTAATAACATAGTAGAATGATATCTATTTCACAACATAATTAAAAAGTTTGAATTGTAATATAATAAAATACTCACTGTGTGCTAGTAATAACATTATGCAATTACAGATTTCTGCATATTTCTGTGTGTTCAGCTTCATCAGTGTGGAAAAAAGGTCTAGAAGAAAAATATGGACATGAAGAAAACTAGAGTATAAACTTTCAGTTTGTCAGATAATCCTATCTATGAGTTGTGATTTGTGCAAAGTACTGAATAGTTCAAGATCATACTTCAAGACAGTTTTCATAAAGAAAGATAAACTCTCAGGTATTTACATAGAGAAATTCACAGAGTTTAAAAATCAATTCTGAATATTTTAAAAGTAATTTTTAATTTATTTCCCATATGTTTTATTTTTAAAAGGAAACTTTTGCAACCATATCTAGTACCATCAATTATCTACCACATATATAAGAACTATATCCTGTGATGCAGTATGTGAGTTCTCATTCAGGCTTACTACAGTAACTACAGTAGTCTAAAAATGACTAGTCTGTATATAAATTTATGTCTAAACACATGGTGAATAATTTATCAGCTTTCCATTTCTATTTTTTTTCTGCAGACACTCAGATTACTTTTCAGTGGAAGCTGTTGCTGAAGGTTGGAACAGACAACTTAGGAATCTTACAATGTAATTACTCTCTCTTTGCTCTAACTTTTTAGAAAATGCTTCACTTTAGTAATATCTCTAGATACTTTCAGCAAAGTTACAGTTTCTTTTTCTGTTCAATTCAGTTTCATATATCATCTCAAATCAGCGTGGAGATACCAATTACTAAGTCCAGGGATAGGATCCTTACCTATAAGCAATGTCTTTCTGGAAAATTTTCAAGGATGTGCACTACTTGTATTTTAGCTTTTTGATCAAATATATGTTTCTCTTACCTTTGTTTTCTAAAGGAAAATACAGCATTTTTATGATTTCAAAGCAAAATTTGTCATCTGGGAGTGTACCTAGAAATACATAATTAGAAAATCTTTCTTTAAGTTATTTTTCTATTTTTTTTAAGCCAAATATTAAAAGAAAGCCAGAAGTTACATCTCTGAGCAATTTCTATATTTTCTTACCACAAAGTTTGAAAAGAGTTGCTCTTTAAAGAAAAGATATCTGTGCATCATTCGCTTGATTGTTTTGGCAGTGTGTAGGAGAAAAGGGGCTCAGGGGTCATGGAAGATAAATGGAAAAAAATGTGTTAATAGAAATCCATCAGTGGCATGTCCAGGCAGAGTGGGAGAGAAAACTTGCCTATCCCTTGTATATACACTAACACAAGGACACTTTAGGAATTGTTTGTGAGAAATATTATTTAAAATGAGGTTTTTTTCCAGCCATTTATTTAGGTACTAATAAACCATCTAATTTTTCAATATAATTTCTTCATAATTAATTCTAGAAAAAAAAAAAAAGACTAAGAAAGATAAAAAAAGGAAAAAAAAACCAAAGAAAATCCATACTTTTCTTTGGTTTAAGGATGTCCAGCACTGGTTTATGAGAGCTGTTCCCTGCATCAAAAAGATGTACTGGTACATATACTAGTATGAATTGTTTCATCCAGAATGATACTAAAAATAAACTATTGATGACTTGTGCACCATGCATTTTTTAGATTGCTTTTGTGCAGATTTATCTTTCCCTCTTCTCTTCTCAAAGACAATTCCTCAACACAAATTCCCAGCAGAGATTTTACCATACCTTTCTAAATGGAAACTCTCAGCTTCTGAATATGGATGCAATCTATTTGTAAAAGACAGTTTTTATACCTCTAACAGTTATTATGGGGTGTTTTTTTTTTTGTTGGGTTTTTGTTGTTGTTGGTTTTTTTTTGTTTATTTGTTGTTTTTTTTTTTTTGTTTTGTTTTTTTTTTTATTGTTTTGCTTTTGTTTTTAAATTTCCTGGAGTCTGAGATTCATTTGCACAGGGGACTCACCTGTTTAATTTTAATAGCCTTACTCTAAGAAATTTTTACAGATGACTGAGGTAGAAAAGTCTACCTGCTCCAGTGCATAAGCAGCTCTGAAACACACATATTTTAGATGGAATTTCATCTTTACTGAGTATATGAAAGCTTATAACACTCAGGTAAGGCCAATTTATTGCCCATACAAATTTAAAGTCTAAAGTAGCCATTAAAGGTACTGTCATTAATTTCTTCATTAATAGAATCATAGAATCTTAGAATAGTTTGGGCTGGAAGAGACCTCCAAAGATAAGCTAATCCAGATGCCTAATAGATACCAATTACATCTGAACTGAATGATAGTCTTGAAAATTTTATGTAAATTCCCCTGGGTCTGACTTCAAATAAATGCACTTGTTTATTATCATAGTTCATATTTAAGTTATGTGCAGGTCAGAGATGCTGTTTGGAAGTTGAAGTACTTAATGCTTTAGAGCTTTATTTATAGTCATTGGTTAAATGTCCTAATTCACTAAGGAGACAAACAATTTCAAGTATTCAATAGATTCAGTGGTATTTATAAGTAATCAGGGAGATTTTCTGAGTAATTACAAGAGAAATTATGAGGCAATAGTGCACCCTCAGAAAGGAGAAAATATATGTCTATCTGTGCTACAGGTTCCTGACAAATATCACTTCATAATTCTACCAAGGACTAAATGAAGAAATAAAAAAACAATTAAAGGAGTTAAGGTTTGGGATTTTAGCACCCAGACTAGCAAAAAAATTATAAATGTTATTGAGGTATTTTCTCCTTCCTGAAATGAAAAAAAAATTTTCATTAATTAATAAATGAAAGAAGTATTTTTTACAGAAAAACAGTAGAAAGAAAAGTGAACTAAAGTGACTGACATGTCCCCAGTGTGGAGTCTCATAACACCAAGAAAAACAACTGCAGAAAAAAAGGAAATGTTCAGTTAAATTTCAAGCTTTCCTTGTCTGGTATTCAACCAGTCACTCTGGAATAACTAGTAGGATATAGAATCATAGAATTGAGTGGAAAGCTAGTCCAGTCCAATGGGGCAGGATGTCTTTCACAAGGTCATATTGCTCAAAGCCCCATCCATCCTGACTTTGAACAATTGCAAGGATGGCATCCACACCTTCAACCTACTCCTTTGTCTCACCACTCTCATCATGAAAATGTTGGGGTTTTTTTCCAGTCTAAACCTAACCATTTTCAGTTCAAAGCAACTGCCCCTTGCCCTGGTACTACAGGCCCTAGTAAATGGGTCCTATCCTGTTTTATAAGCCCCTTTGAGTATTGAAAGGCTGAAAGAGGTCTTCTCAGGATTTTCTCTTTTTCCAGACTGAACAACTCCAACTCTGTCAGCCTTTCTTCATAGGATAGGTGTTTCAGTTTTCTGATTATTTTCATGACCCTCCTTTGGACCTGTATGAAAAGATCCATGTCTTTCATCCCTGGATGCAATAGTCCAGGTGGAATGTTGTGACAGGGGAATCTCCTCCCTGGACTTGCTGACCATCCTTCCTTTGATGAAGCCCAGGATGCAATTTGCTTTTTGAACTGCAAACACAGACTGACAACTCCTGTCTAATTTTGCACCAACAAATATCTCCAAGTCATTCTCTGTTGGGCCACTCTAAATTCATCCATTCCTTTGTCTGTCTCAGTACTGGGATTTGCATCCAACGCAGGCTCATAACCTTGGACTTGGCCCCTCCCCTTAAGCTTTTCAAGCTCCCTCTGGATGTCATCCATTCTCTCTAACAAATCTTCTCAGCATGGTGCAACATGAAATCTTGCTGAGGGTGAGCTCAGTTCTACTGTCTATGCCATTGCTGAAAATAATCAATAATCTTGGTCTTAGTACAGACCTCACCTTGGGTAAGCACTCATTACTGATTTTCACTTGGACACAGAACTATAATTCTTCTGACTATAATTTTTTGGATATGGCCATCCAGACATTTCCTTATCCATTTAACACTTCATCCATCAAACTCCTATCTCCTAAATTTAGCAGCAAGAACATTGTGGGGGACCATATCAAATCCCTTACAGATATCCAGGTAGATCACAGCTGTGGCTGTTCACTGATGCAGTCACTCCATCACAGAAGAGCACTAGATTAGGCAGACATGTCTACAATTCCTATAATTTACAGCTGAAGAAAAAAGAAAGACAGAAAGAAGAATAGATTAGTATAGGTATCAAACTTCTTACAATATTCTTCAGAAATAGAGTCTAATTGAATTTGGTGAATTTTTAATGTAAAAAAGGTTAAGGTTTAGGTCTTTTGTTTAATCATGTCTCAAATTTCATTAATAAATTATATGTTATTAAACATTAACAGAAAAGATTTGTACTTAAATAAATGCAACACATTAACAAAGTGTCTGCTGTGCTGTAATAGAATAGTACACTCACGTATTATAATGCTTTAATAAAAGACATGCATGCTTGCAAAGTTTTGGAGTCAAAGCTATGCATAATACACAACAACTTTAGTTCTCAGTATAAGCTGGTATATATAACTCCCCATTTAAAACCTGTGCATACACAAAAAAAATCAATATGAATGAGGGTAATTTAATGAAACTTGTAGAACAGACAGAAATTGGGAAAATAAACAAGATTTGAAAAGATTTAAAGCAGTTATATTAAAAATACATATCCTCATGATCGAATATATTCATAAGTATTTCAAATCATGTCATCATAAATCACATCATGCCATCCAGACACTGCACTGTGCAATAAAAAGTAAGAAATCCATTAAAAACCACCTTAATCATCCAAAATGGACATCAAATTTTTGTCTTTGCAACATGAATACAGGAGATTATTCCTTTATTTTTCAAATCAGACAACTGCAACAAAAAAACAGAGTAATATGCTTTTCAATGTCTCCCATGATCCCAAGTGATTTGACAAATATATTTCTTTTCAAACAACCATATCCCATTCCCCCTTCATTTTTCTTTTTTAAACTTTTAATTATTTTAGTAGAGGGAATCAAGCCATTTTGCATGCAATTTTACTCTTTTTTAAGCTATTTTTCTAGATTTAATTTGCTCTTTTACCAAACAGTTAGATATGACAACTTCCCCAGGCTTCAGCTATTATTTTGAAAGTCCCTGAAAGTTTTCTCTTATAGCAACCTATGTATAATTATTTTCAGCCTCAACATATTTAGGGAAAAAAATGAGAAAGCCACACATTTTGCTTCAGCTTAATTCATTAACATTTCTTTGAGTAAATTGTTATACTTAAGTTTCATTCCGAGTCTGTATGAAAAAAAAAAAGAAAGTCTTGAATTCTCTTGTGAAATATACTTTATTTTTTACTTAATTCTAATCAGTGTTTTGAGAGAAAAATCTAGCTGATTGTCTTCTGCAGTTATCTTTATTTAAATTAGTTACCCTAAAAAGGAACCTTCTGTCAAATGTCAGAATAAATATGTGTTAAAGACAAAAATTTAGTCCATTAAGCTACCCATTCCTTTTCTGTCCATTTCTCTACTTTGGCTTCACACTTCACAGCTTCCAGTGATATGGTGCACATCTTCAGTAAGTGTAGGTTGGATTTATTAGAAAAAATAAGTTATCTCATTTAATACACTTCATGCTATGCACTACATGAGACAGGGAGCATGTGAATAGATCAAATGATCATTTAGTTTTACCTGCCTAGCAGTACACATGGTCAAAGCACTAAAAATGTCCTGTTTCTCATGGCCTGATAAAAAATTAGGGAGCTCTAGTCTTATATACTTATTTGGTTAAATTCTTCTGAGATTTCATGAAAAATATGTAATTTAATTGTATATATATATATATGTTAGAAAAGCCTGGATTGCACACTAAAACAATTCTTATTTTGAGCCTGAGGAGCACCTTTGTGCAGCCAAACCTGGCAAAGGTGAGGCTATAGCAGACCTTTCTGAGAAAGATCTTACACCAAATCCAACACCAGCACTGACCTGGTTGATAGTTTCCTTTATTGAAATTCTTTTTTTATCCCTGATTTTTGCAGCTGGAATTTGAGTCTTTCAAATTCTTGTCTGTGGAAAATGTCAAAGTTGGTTGATTCCTCTTTTGGGCAGCTTTCTATCCAAACAAACTTTAAATATTAATGCTTGCACATCACTTTTTATTAACTGATGGAAAGATGACCACAAAATTCAGAACATGGCAATGATATCAGAGATGCCTCATTACAGCTGTAGATTCTGGGATTAGAAATTATTAAAGTGCATGTAGTGAGAAAGCCATGGCTGCCTGGAAACATCCAAGGAACTTGGGCCAGAGCTGTATCCAAAATCACATCTCTTCTGCTCTTTATGAGAAGATGTGTTTTTATGAGAAGATGGTCCAGAGTTTGATGCATCCAAAAGGTGGATTTGAGATGCCATGGGCAGAGCCTGAGTGCTCAGCTTTATGTTTTACCATCAAACTTTAAATTCAGCAAGTCATATTGCACAAACTACTGGCACAAAATTAGCATGTCTGACAGTTTGCAATTCCACAGAACTTAAATGAAAACTTTTCATGAAATACAAGTCATTTGTTCCTTAAATTTTCCAGTTTGAAATCTTGGTGCCATATTTGATGTCAATATTCATTGAGAAGAAAAAAAATGAAGTGGCTTCATATTTCTCTCTATTAGCAAGCATTAGGTGGCTTTAATATCATGGCTGTCATACACATACAATAGTATGCCATTTCCTGTGACAAACGACCATGAAGGACTGAGGAGGCTAGAATAGTAGGATAAAATTATCCCAGGAAATTTTCAGATGAATGGCCATCATTTTTCTCAATGCAATTTGCAAGTATAATTTTCTTATGATTCTTTACCTGTGAAGTGGCAGAGGGCAGCAGAGGTGTATGAGGAGCAATGAGGTCAATGATCTTCTCAACCTAGTGGCAGAGCTGAGAGATGAAGCAGAAAGACAAAGAAATATTAGAGATTTTGAAGAAGACATTCTCTGGTGGAGCTGCATTCTATTATGCCTTAGACAAAAGGACTCTCTTTATTCCTTTATCAATTGTAAATTGTTCACTTTTCCAATGTTGTGTTTCATTTAGAGAATTATTTACTGAACATAGTAGAAATGGAAGGAATTGAAAGAAATAGATATTTGAGTTTACATATAGAGGCTGAGGAATTTTTGGGGGTTTCGTTTTAGAAGTGAAGTTATTAAAAACACTGATGTATCACAGACCATATTTTAATACACTAAGAACAATCATGTCTTATATTATATGTTAAAATAAGCACAGACCCTCCAGTTTTGTTAAAGATGAGCAAAAGATATTCCTTTTTCTGCTTTAAGTCCTCTAAAGACCTCCCTGATAAGAGACAAGCCCAGTTCCCCTTGGTTCTTCCTCTCCTCACTGACTCTGCCACTCTCCTGCCCTTCTATCTGTCTGCCCTGGTTGCTCAGGCAAGAAAATAAGGCTGGAGTAGGAACCCAAGTGTAAATTCAGCTCTCAGGTTTCTCATGCCTGAATTGCTTCTTCCATCTGAACAAGTAGTACCTGTAACTTCATAAAAATATACTAAAATTGAAGTCTTTTCATACAGAGATTCCATCTACACAGAGTTCATGCACCGCAATTTGACTCAAAAGTTATAAAAGGAAAGTTGAGGCATAGCACCCAGATAATTTTTTCATTCCTGTAGCATTTTGCCTGAACATTAGAAGCTTACAAGGCACCCATAAATATCTAATATACTCATAAAAATACTGTCTTATCAAATTCTGAAATAGAATATTTTCCCCTCCCTAGACCTGAAAGTTCTGGATGAAGGGATTTACTTGATGAAAATTGATTCATGACCTATCTCTGAAAAACAGTTAATTAAACAAAAATCTCCAAAGCAGCAGTTTACTTGAAACACAAAAAAAGTGCTTGTTTGTTTTTACATTACCAAAATTGATTATTTATTATTGTTTTCTACTTCTATACTATTTTTAATTTATGAAAATGCTTCTACTCCCTCCCTTTGTCTCTATTAATTGCAATCTGTATGAAACATGTTCAAAACCTAAGAAAGATATGCCAATTGATTCTACTTAGATAGTCTTCATTGATACTCAATTTTTTTTCTAAAACAAATTATCCTTTAGAGAAAACTAGTCTTATGTTCTTCTTTTGAAAAATCCATTTTTTCCTCATTTCAGCAATTTCAAAATTCCCGTATAGTCCATATTTACTGAGATTTTCTGCAATCACTACAGTTACAAATAGGAAAACTATAGTAGAATTACATAGAAATTTGTAATTTGCAAAAAAGGAGAAGTCTTTGTTACATTAAATCATAATCTCATACATATGTTTTTATAATAAGACAATCACTTTTAAGTTAATGTTATTAAATGCAGCTGCCAGTTTAAAACAGAAATGTTCTTTATTATGTCTGAATTTTTTGAGAAATAAAACTTTAAATTGTAAATTCTTTTGATACTTCAGCATTTAGATTATTATAAAAAGCAATACAAAAGAGATACTAAAAAAATGTTTAAGTAATAATTTTAAACAATGCAAATATTATTAATAAATTATTTAATTTCCTGTTATGTAATACAGAGTTTTTAATCCATTGAATACTATGAAATTGAAAATATTGAAAGAACAAGGCACTGTAAATTTAATCAGTTAATGTGTCAAAATCCTGACAGCTAAGTACTATCAAAGCCTAATCCAAGCTTTCAATAATTGAACCTCATCAGTCAGGCAAATGGTTTAGCTAAAAATTCTCTTTTTTATGTATTTTAAATTCAGCCACAAAACAAAAGAAAAAAGATGAACACACACTAGAAAATGTGGCAGCTTTGTTCTCCTTCACTAACATGTCTTCTATAGTGCTAAACCCCTATAAAATCTAAGCCTATATCTTTCCACACCAGTTTGCTTTGCTGTGTAAAGGAAATTTTATTCATATTTGTTTATTTGTCACTGTTCTACTACTTCCCACAGTGGCTTTTGAATTGGCTGCACTAAATCATGCCACAAAAATACCAATCTGATTTTACAATAATTCCCATCACATCAGATTGCTCCTATCTCCATTTACCATTTGATTACTTATTCATTGTATTTCTTTTTTCTTAGCCTGAGTCACACCCTGTCTCTTGCTTACCTGCATCTTGTCAAGATGTAGCCAGAGTTTCCAGCAGTACAGGCAGGGCAGCACAAAGCTAATACTCAGACAAGCGAATAGTACAGCAAGAAAAGACTTGTCTGCAGCATAATAAAAGTATAACCCTTCTATTCATAATTTAGTTCCCTTACATTTTTAGTATTTGTTCTTTAAGATCACCCTGAACATCCTATTTTGTTGAGAGAGGATAAGCACTTGAGCAGATATAATGCTGAACTCCTGTTTTCCTCACTTCTGTGTTTCACGTCCATTTTTCAAAACTTCTAATTTCTTGTAAAGTGATTCCTCCTGGAATTAAGCATTTGGCCTCAAAAATTCTTTGCAAACTTTTTAGCATCAATTTCTCAAAAGAATTTTAATATTAAATATTAAAAAACAAAACCAATGCCACAAGTTGCATCATTCACATAAACTAGCCATATGAGAATAACATGTGATCTTAAGTATGTCCCAAACACATATCAGAAAACTGTTGAAAACAAAAGTTATCTGAATTTATTGAGCTTCCTTTAAAAACTAAATGAGGCGATTATCTACCCAGGCAATAAAGGAGATAATAATCCATTGTTGCATCAAGTGATAATGATCTTACATTTTATTTAGCACAACTGATTTTGAAAAACTGGAATTGTTCTGCAGAGTGACTTAATACTATTCTATCACTAAAACAACACTAAATGACAAAATAAAAAAGAAAAAAAAAAAAAACCAAAAAACCCTACAACCAAACAAAAAATCCAATCCGAAACTAAACCAGGATAAAAGCAAAAAAAAAAAAAACAAAAATCAAATGGCATCAACAAAACCACCACAGAAACAAAATATAATATAAATAAAGAAGAAAAAAGAAGAATTTTAAAAGATTAAAAAAAAAAAAAGCTAAGGCTTTTTTATAGGACATAATAGAAAAGAATATAATAGAACAGAGTATTTCAGTTGGGGGCCTACATTGATCATCCAAACTCCCTGACCAATCCAAGGCTGATCAAAAGTTAAAGCATGTTCTGAGGGGCATTGTCCAAATGCCTCTCAAACACTGACAGGTGTGGGGCATTGGCACCTCTCTAGGCAGCCTGATCCAATTTTTGACCATCCTCTCAGTAATAAAAAGATTCTTAATGTCCAGTCCAAGCCTCCCCTGGTGCATTTTTGAGCCATTCCTATGTGTCCTGTCATTGAATCCCAAGAAGAGATCGGCACTTACATCATCATTTCCCCTCTTCAGGGGACAAGAGGGTTTTATTTCTATGATTAATTTTTTATTTTAATAATGATATCCAAGGAAATAAGTTTTAATTTTATGCATATATTTATAGAGTCACTTTCAGAGAGATATAGAAAAGAAGATGGACAAATGTTTTACTAGTTGTTTTATGAAGGATAAGAAGTCTATATGAAGGCTTCCTGTTTAATTTCTGTTACTTATTTTTTATCACTAGCATTCTTGGAAGTATCTTGAGAGGTAATAAGCTGAAGAAGAAATACTGAGGTTTTGTTTGAACATAGGGAAACATTCTTTTACTGTGATGCTGAAGATTGTTTATGGCTGCAGTCTCCATCTTCAGAAGTTTTCAAAAGCTGTCTGCAAATGGACCCACATCATTCTGTGGTTCTTTGAAGGCAGTGAGAACAAAAACTGCGACTTGCAGGCCAAACATTTCTCTTTGAGAGAAGCGTATCAGTGAAAAGATTCTCCTTTCTTTATTGACTTGGTAAGAAGACAGGACTGCAGAGGATGCTCTGGATCATGTGGTTTGTTTCTGTCTGCTGCATCCAAATAGACCATATAGCGATATCCATAAACACATCAATTCTAAATATAAACCCCTCTATGTCTTTACAAGTTGCTCCAATTTCCTTCTATCTAAAGGATCAATATATTAATCTTATTTTCAGCCAAGATATTTCATTAAATCCCATTTCTTATTTTTAAATTTGGGCCATTCAACTTCTCATGGTAAATTTTATCCATTCAATACACACAGGACATAGCTCTACCTCTCTACTTAGCTGCGTGTCTGGATTTGCATAAAGTGAGAGGTACTTGTAAGAATAATAAAAAGCTTTCAGAGTCATTGCTGGACTAGCCAGTGGCAAATTGCTAACACATTTCCAATAAGAAAGCTGTGAAAAGCTGAAAAAGTTTTCCTTCCTTCTTAATGTTAGTCTTTCAATGAATTTATGGAAATAATGTTACACTAATGTGGTTTGGTGAGGGTGAAACGCACCTCCTCTGGTTTTACCCTTTTGATTGATGTGTGATCACAAGTGAATTCAACAAAGAAAAAAAAATACCCTGACTCTTTCACATTTGGTAGGTCAGGGTCAGTGTCTCTACGCTGAAATATTTGCTACCAAGCTTTCTGCTGACATCAGCAGGCAATGTAAAAATCCGTGTCCAAACCATCTTGCTGCAGAGGACAATTTTTTTTCCAAGTTACAGTAAAATCAGTCAAACAAAGGGAGTCCACACACAGGAATTTTGAGGTATTTTGTTAGTGGGTGTGCAGACGAAGGAGTAAATCCACTTGGAACAGTACCTCTAATAAGCGTCTCACCTAGAAATTAATAATGGCTAAGCATTAGCCATTATTAATTTCTAAGCTAGCATCTTGGAAATTCAGGCAGTGCAGCATGTGCTGTTTGATGATAAATGGACAGAGAGATATCCTCTGAAGTGAGCAATCTCAGTGGCCCGTATACACTTAGCTTTCTTAGGGCCAGATGGAGAGAAATGGTAATGTAATGACCTTCTCCCTATAGATTCAAACACCTGCAATCCAGCAGGCAATGCTGCTAATGTACTGCTGGCCATATAATTGCTGAACAGGTGTCTTCCAGGCAAAGAATGCAGCAGGAACAAGCTTCCAGGGCAACTGTACTATGAACATTTCAGACTGCTCATTGAACAGACTGAGCAGTACATTAGAGTACAGAAAATATTAGTTTATACATATATGTGTGTGTATATATATATATATATATATACATGCATCTACAGGGATCTATCTCTATCATCTCTATCATCTCTATCTCTATCAATCTCTCATCTATAATTCAGATTTCAGTTTTGTAACTGGGAGTAGTGCACCTAGGGAGGAAGGAATGTGGAAAGAAAAAAATGAAGTAAAAATACAAGTCATTACCTACCCAGTCTAAAATACTGAATGTATTAATACTAAAATACTGAATGAAGCTTGGCTTTTAAAATAATTTAAATAGAAGGTGAACTATCATCCTGCTTTTAGGAAAAGTACAGATTGAGCTTATTTTCAGTGGGTTTTTTTTTGTTGTTGTTTTGGGGTTTTTTTTGGTTTTTTTTTAATTCACTGTATTGCCTACCCAATCTTCTTCCCCTGTGTTATTTTTTACAGACATTTGCATTTGATTTTTTTTTAGATTTTATTTTTGGTTGTCATCAGTTTTTTTATGTAGAAACTGCTTTGGCAATCTGAAATTATATTACCTTAAGGCAAGTTTTCCAAAGTACTGCATTCTTATGGGGCTGTAGTCTTAACTACATGAAGATATTGCAGTTCAGCTTAGTATAAGCCCTTTGTGTACAGGAATGTGCTTCACCAGCAATGTGCACTGTTGAAAGTGCAAGAACTGATGCAATCAAAGCAGTGCCACTTAGGAATACAAATACTGGGAGACATGGTCTTTTGATCAGAAGTCTGGTGTTTTCACAAAAAAGACCACACCATTTCTGTATTTTATTGCACTTTCTCTTACCAAAAGTCACTCATTTCCTGAAATATAGATATAGAACAGTGAATTTCAATCTCTTTAGATTTGCTGATTCATTTACAGTTACCCTTTAGAGTTGCAAAATTCACACAAAACAAACAAAAATTTCCCCCAAAGGAAATAGTTTCTTATTTGCATTCCACAGATTACTCACTAGTTGCTGGACCACTTGTTTATTACCAGGAAGAAAACATGCCACACATTATCTGTGACTCAGAATGGGCAAGACTTCTTAGTAAAACACAATCTCAAAAGCAATAAGGGCAAAGAATATCTATGCAATGACAAAAATTTCCATGCTAACCCTCAGAACAGGATCTGTCACCTGGTCTTTTGAATATCATTTAGGGTCCTGGGAGGATGTTCAACACCACTGCCATTGGTTTATTTCTCCCAGGAGTGAAATTTTGAATCTTCATCAGGTATGACATGAGGGTTAATTATGGGACTGTGGAAAACCTTCATGTTTCTCTCCAGAGCTCAGAAAACTGGAGTGCTATGACTTATTACTTTAATTCTCAGCTACTGTTGTATCATTGTTCCCTTTGTGCTTCTGCAGCTATTATTTTATTTGCATCCATTAATTATTACTACTATTACCCTTATGTACCCATTTAGACCTTCATTTCTCCTATTAAAAAAAATAACTGTCTTGCATGCTCACCAAAAATATAAAAGGGGATGTTCTTTGTGAACCTAAAAATCCCATTATTCCAGTAAAACATATGTCCTTATTGATATTTTATTCTATGTAACACCAAAAAAACCCCACAACCTATAAAAAAAAAAAACCCTTAAAAATTTATGAGTGATATAAAGTGCCCTGTTATGTCTTGAGTAATGCAGAATGACTTTTTCTAAGATAATTCTTTTAAAATACAAATAAAAACCCAATGTCTATTTACATATATGGTCCACATTTTTTCCTCGCATAAAATATATATCTCCCTTTTGAAATCCAACAAAATCTATAGGTCTTTGCAAGGAGTTGTTCTTATTTTGCTATTTATTTTTAAGTTTTCTTTGTGGATCAAGACAAAACTTTACAGATAGAAAACTTAAGATCAGAGATTTGAATCCATATGCAACACATATGATTCAAAGAGAAGAGCTTGACCTGAGTTTTCTTTCTTCAAAACTTCTCCCATTTTTTTGAATAAAATCTGTTCAGTTTTCCAAACACTGTACCCTACAGAGGGTAAGCCCTATGAAAAACACAGCAAAACATTTAAACACCATGCTACTGTGTTTTCAAGAACCCACAGAAATAGAATTGCAATAAGGGAAAAATATGTGACCTGTTAAGAAGGATAATAATTGAAGGCACACTCACAAAATTGATTTTGTATTAATTAGCCAGAGGATATTGTTACAGAATTTTTATTGTTTTCATCAGATGAAAACAATCATCACTGATAGAAAATAGTAGCTTGTCCAAAATGCAATTTTTTTTTGTGGGAGCATACTAGATTGAACCTGATTTTAATTGGTGAAATGATCTCAGTTTCAGAACCAGTAGCCCTGTGCTAAATAAATTGAGGTCAAATCCTGGACTGAATACCTGCCTCAGTCAGAAGACCTGAATTTAGCCATCCTGCTTGTAGTGAGACCTATTTCTTTTTTGAGGAGGAAGTAAGGAAATTTCAGTCATTCCCATCAGAACTGCTCTACTTCACGTAAGTAGGCTTTGGGAGAAAGGGAACAAAAGGAGCCTCTACAGACATATTTTGAAGTCTCTTATCATATTGGAATATGTATCACAATCAGAAGAACTTGGTTCTGTCATCTGAACTGAGTAACATCACCAAGGCATTTTCTAGCTTTCTTTAGAAGAAGAACAACACATCTATTTCAAAGGTTTCAGAAGCGTCTGAAACTATTTGTACTATAGTTCTGTTTGATGATGAGGGAAAATAATTTCCCATCTTCACCTCTCACTCTCTTGCCAATATCATATTTTTTCTTGTTTAAATATTTACAGCTAACTGAACAAACAATCTGCACTAGCTCATGTTTTGACCAGCTGTTTGATATGTATACTGGTGTGCATGTAATTATGTATTTCATAATATTTTTTCATCGTTGCTATAATTATTTTAATGTAAGTTTCATCTTTTTTTCAATTACATTTAGTTACATGCATAAACGTAAGTGGTCCCTGGTCTTCAATCATTTGTTTTCCTCTCTGCGTTCATAAACACTGTTTTTTCATTGAGCTATCAAAACAAGCTCAGCATGTAATTTTTACTTTTAATAGATAGATGTGCAGATGGTATTTGTCAGGTAAATTTTATTTCAACTCCATGTGCTATTATTTTGATTTCCTTTTTTGCCCCTTTGGGATTTTTTATGTACAAAATAACCTCGGCTAAGTTATCATGCCATCAAAATACTGCTTCCCTTTCCCTCCTTCCCTGTAATCTGACATATAGAAACCAGGGCAGCGAATTACAGTTCTGACCACTCTACTTCCACCAGTTTTCAACTCTATGATTTCCACTCTAGTCCATTCTTGAGATTTGTGCTTGAGAACAGTCCAGGTAAATCTGCAACAGGAATACAGTGTAGTTTCTAACATAACATTCTTCAAAATTCCCGAATACAACACATCTAATTATAGAAATATCTTCTGAAATATTTTAATTTTAATTTTTACATTCATTTTTCAAGCTCAGTTTGCATTTTTGACCTTGAACACCAGTTAGTAGTCAGCAAATTGAAGACTCTCTCATCTGTCAGAAACAGGAGTAACTTTGATTGTCCTAGTTTCACTAGGACATGATCTAAGTAAATAATGCTGATGCTACTTTTTGGATCTACTATAGAGCTTTGCAGCCTATTGCGCAGTGTTTTGGATGCTTGTAAACTGCTTCTGCTGTTCCTTAGGTAAGTATATAAAATCCACCTTTTCTGTAAGTTAATTATATAAAATCCGTTACCAGAGCTCACTTTACTGGTACCACACTCTCTATTAGATTTAAAAGTTTTACTTACTGGCAGGAATGTGTAAGCACAGAGAACTAAAATACAGTGCAACTGAGTGCTCCAATTTATTTTTGTTGGGATTCTAGTCCAAGAACTGAGGCAATTCAATGCAAGGAAGGGTACGGGGATGCCTCTCTGGCTTTAACATTGTTTATTACCTGTTTGTGCAGAAATGCAAAGAAACAGCAGAAAAGAAAGAAAATAGATATGGGGATGAAATAAGGTATCAACAACTGAGCACTCAGGAATCAGGAGCTAAGATAGGAAGCAGTATGTTTTTGGACTTAAAAGCCATTAGTCTAGGAAACTGGAGAATGTAAAGACTGGTTTTGTAATGAGGCATGAAACAGATACTAAATGTGACAGAATTTGCAAAACAAATTTAAAAAGTTATCACATATTTTAAAAAATAAAATTATAAATATTTGTGAAAAATTATACTTGACATAAAATATCTTGTGATGTGACTTTTTTTCATTAGAACTCATAAAAAACCCCACGGAATCACAAATATCATTGGCTTAGGAAGGAGTGGGATATTATTTGTTATGATTATCATATTTTCCTAGTAGTTAATTCAATAGTAAAAGATAAAGCTCCCACTAAGAAACAGGCAAATAGAAGTCTGTTTCCATAAAAATAATTATAAACAAATTTGTAATGGAAGACAGCAATGCTTCTATATCAAGTCTTTTAATTTCTAAGGAAGATGAAATTTATTGCATTTTTAGTGAAGTATGGAAAAGGACAATCCACAAGAAAGCTACTCCATTCCTCAGGGAAAGATAGAACTGAAGTCTTCTCTGAACACAAGTTTGGAAGAATAAGTATTTGAAAATGGCTTATGGAGCTAATTCAAGCAAAGACATAGCTGTGCATGATGGGCAATGATAAGAAATCAGAGCTGTTAATAATGGACATTATTGAAATTGATGCCTCAGAAATGTAAATAAGACAACTAAAAATTAAGAATCTAAATTAAATCCTCACAATTTAGTAAAGTTGACAGGGTTCATCTACATGGGTTTGTTACAAAGCCTTTGAGACTGGAAACACTTGAATTGGATTTGAGTTTATTTGATTTTTTTAACACAGTACAATTTCAGGAAAATACATGCAGTAGACACTGAAATAAAGGCCATTTTGCTGAATTGGATATATTGTCAATTGCTTCTTAAATCAAGCACAGTATCCAAATAATAGAATTATTTTTTTGTATAAAAATATGTTTTCTTTCCAAACATATATTTATAGAAGCCAGTAATTTTTTTCTGAATCAATACATTTTCATTTACATCAATATATTTATTTCTCAGCTCCAGATTTTTCAGTCATAAATACTTGCTCATCCAGTGCATATTTCCAGACAACACATATCCTTTCAAGCTAACTCAGTACAGCTGCATCTGCTACTCTGCTATGAATAAATACAATGTTTTTCTACGGAATTGAATTCATATTATTGAAAATAACATATCTGAAGCTATCACACTTTACATTAAATCAGCATGGTGCAATTGCGACCAAGATTTTTCATTTATTTTTCAGCTTCTGCTGAATGCATACTCACATATTGAATAGGCAGTGTTTTGCTGGTCAAAACTTAGAGCTAGTTGAATTTATATATTCAGGTATTTTCCAAGTGGAGCTCAAATGCTTGCATTAGTGATGGAAAACCAGGCCTCATTACTCAAGCAATTTTGCTCTCCTGTAACTTCCAATTCTTAGGACTGACAGGTGAAGGGCAAAAGATTCTGGAGACCAACTCCTCAAAATCTCGTTACCATCTCTTTGTCTTCTCTACTTGCTAAGTGTAAGTTGCCAGTAGTGAAAAAAGAGACTGGGTTAGAGATCCAGAAAGTAAGAATAGAGGTCCCTATTGTTTCTATTTACACAATGGATCGCTAGAGAGAAACTTTATCCATGGGAAATTAGGATTTTAATTTTTAATTTTTTGTCTACAAAGTAAACATGAGGATGTGAAGAGGTAAGATACCTTATTGTAGCTGACTTCCTCTATCAGCACTTTTTTAAGTACTCTTCCATGATTCCTACACTGATATTTCATGCTGTCTATCATGAAAACCTCTTCTGCTATTCAGTTCTGAAGATGAAAAAAGGTGAGCACTTTTTCAGGCTAAGTCTCTCACCAGTTATCTTTGTTTGTGTTTGAAAAAATATTTGACAATACTACATATTTTTCCCTTCCCTCTGTCCTACAGAAGTTAAAAAGCTGATGACAAACGAGTAAAAAATGTACAGTAAAAAATTGCTTGCCTATGATCTCTGCTTCCAATTAACAAATAATTAGGATGACTATTTTAATTGTATGTAGTAAAAATAGAGAGCATTTTCTATGTATAGTGTTTATCAAAAATATTCTCATGCTGCTCAAGAGATTTTTGTCTGACAGTGGTAAACATAGTTATACAAGAATAGCAACAGCTACAAAAGGAGAAATGGATTTCATATTCACAATTAATAATTTTCTTTTCCTTAAGCCTGGAACCCACCAAAAGTGACTGATTGAGAAGACTTTTAGCAATTTAGTATAATAGGCCATAAAATTTTCCTCAAAATTTCTGTATTGTAACAGATTAAAATATCAATTATATGCATGGACCTACTTCCATCTTTGCAACCTTTCTCAGTGCAGAGTAACATCCAGGGGAAGAAAACCACAACTGTGTTTTCAGATAAGGATTTATATATTCATTATAATGTTTGACCTTAGGGTGCAGATATTTATTCAATCCAATTTCTTATAATGACCATACCAAAAGTAACCTTAATGATGCTCCACAGTTCTGCCATGCAAATTATAATCTGTTCATGATTCCTGATTGTGCAAATGAAGCCTAATTAAATCTTTTCTATTCAGGGAAACATTAAACATTAAAAGAGGATTTTTTTTAATTGGAAAAACAAGGTCAGTATAAACAATTAAAAAGAATTTGTTGCTGAGCACTCTTAAAAAGTAATTTCAAATGCTTTTTATTGGATTCAATTTAGGGGTCCCCCACTGGTTAATTTTTGAAGCACATTTATGAGAACTGCAAAAATCACAGTGTCATGGAATCTACTTCTTCATTAAATTAAGACAAAAGTGAACCAGACATACTTTAATAAACTACTGCATGTAGCATTTTGCTCCATAAATAAAAAATTTTGTCACAAAAAAAGCCCAAAAATCAAGCTTTTCTGCATTTGCCCTAAGCATACATTTTTGTCAGTAACAAATGTACACGGCATGGTAAGGGCTGATAAAAATCATTTTGAGGTAATGTCCAGAGAAAATAGAGGTCTAACACTTCAATTTTGAGTAGCCCTTCTGAGGAACATAATTTAATTTGCAAATACGTTCATAGATTACATTTCATTACTTATTTTATTAGATTTCTTAGAATAATATTTGTTTCCTCTATATTCTATATATATATATATTATTTGTACATTGGATAAAGCTTTTCTGCACCCATATACAGTAACAGTATGAATAGAATAAAACTCACAGTGGAGAAATGGAAATGAGGAATTTAATATTCAACTTTCCTGACTAGACTTCAATAATTTGGACTGGAGAAGATTGATTATACAATACAATTACCAAAATATTAACAGAAATACTAATATTAAATGTCACTGGTTTTTTTTTAGATTTTGACTTTTTAAAATTGTGTTTGCAACACATATAACATCATAGTTATATATGTTTATGCTAATGAAGGTTTCAACAACAGATTTTCTGATTGTGATTATAATGGCTTTGTGGCTTTAGCACTTCTGAATAGTACAGTTAATCTAAATTCATAAATCTAATAGCAACAAAACCCTTAAATGATCTGTAATAATCTCTTTATCGCCTTTCACCCTATTCTCCATCCCCATGTGACCCAATGGTCTACTCACTGCAAATGTTGGAATTGCATCAGGAAACTTTCCATTACTGATGAATACTTTCATTTTAACTGTCCTCTTTATAATTCCACTCATAGAAAGCCTTCAGAACAATTTCTTTCCTTCCTTCCTTCCTTCCTTCCTTCCTTCCTTCCTTCCTTCCTTCCTTCCTTCCTTCCTTCCTTCCTTCCTTCCTCCCTCCCTCCCTCCCTCCCTCCCTCCCTCTTCCTTCTGCTTTCCTGTCCTCCCATCCTTTTTTTCTCTCTCTCTTTCTGTCATCTCCTCATTTTCTTTTTCTTTGTTTCCTTTTCTGTATTCTCTGCCTCAGAAAATTTTAACCTTCCCACCTTTTATTCTGATTCATCTATGGATTCCTATCAGAAATGCTTGTTTCTTGTGATCTTCCTGTGCTGCAGAGGTGGTTACACTAGACAAGATTTTAATATCAGAAATGAAGAAAAAAGAAAGTGCACATTAAAAAAGTAAATGATTTTAAAACTTTTGAGGTGTAAGTTCAATTTCTTTGTAAATAGTGACTCAGACCTTTTAATTTATCCTCATGCAAATCTATTGCTTTGCATTTAAATTTCTCTGCTGTTTATCTAAGCTGTTTCACAAGAAATGCTTTACTTGTATTGCATTCTCTCTTCCCTCCTCTCCCCTCCCCTCTCTCAGTTCAAAGTTGAAAAACATTTTGTGCTCATAAACCTCAAATTGTGTAGTAAATATCACAGAAATATTTTGTATCATCTAATTTTAGGCTAAGACTTGAAAATTTTACTACCAGATATGTATACATTTTTTATATATGCATTGGCCATGGAGTTAAACTGTAATCTCTGCCTCTTAACAGAACTTCACAAGGTTAGAAATTGAAAAATGAAATTTTCTCTTCTGTGACAACAACAACAACAACTATGAAAAAAGCAATTATAATTTCTGCCCACGCAATATTTTACATAAATCTCATTATGGCATCTGGACAGCTATTGTTCTGGTTATTCAACAACCTTGATGAGCTCTCTTTTTAGAGATGATCTAGCATCTATTTTTGGTATAGCACAAAAGCATGCTTTCAGGATGTAATTTTAATATGTTATTGTCATTCCTTTCATATTTTTAGTAAAAATCACTAAAAAACATGTGCCATGCGTCTCATCTCAAACCTATTTTAGTTAATGGAAAGAATCTCTCTGACTCTAATGGATTTGGACCCATTCCTTTTTCATTTGGATAGGTTGCTAAACTCATCTTTTTTCCAAGAGTATTGGAAAAAGAAAGTCTTTTTAAGACTGGGTCTGCATTTTATGTTTTGCTTTGCTTCTTTTGTTTTGCTCCAAGGATGAATAGGAAAATGTCTTTCTGGGGAAATCGAGTTTATTTAAGTTTTGCTACTATTAGAAAAGGTGATAGTTAAAGATATTCAATGAGTTCATGCTTGTACATATACATATGCACATAAATACAAAAACTCAAGTGCGTGTATTAATATGATTTGTCTGACTCTTTCTCAAATAAAAGAAAGCATTATATGCTCTTCTGTTCACCTCTAAGGAATAAAAAGCATTAAAATTTCTAGAATACCCAATCATAATTACTCTAGATATGCAGGCTATCAATCTACAGTTATGAAAATATCATTATAGTATTATGAAATTATGTATATTACCCTGAAAGAAGCAAAGATGTCATGGACATGGGAATAGGATACTAAAACTTAGGGGGAAAATAGTATAATTCATTGTGCTCCTCATGGTTCCTCAAAAGAAAGTTTCTAGAAACTAAATTGTTTTCTGTATTTTATCTCCAAATGAAGAGGAAAATAGCTTAATCCCTCTGAGATAGTTAAAAAGGTGTTTTGACAGTGCAGCATATGCAACCAAGCCCTGCCAATGACTGTCACATCAACATATGCCCAGTTTCCTTGGTACAAACTGTTCCTGGCAGCTGCAGGCAATGTTATTACTATCAGAACCATTTTATATTTATGTCCTTACTTGTCTCTAAGTGCAAGTAGAGCTGCTAAGTGATATAGAAAAATAATTATAAAGATTGTGTTTGCAAGAATGTGTAGGCTTCTGTATTCCAATTACTCCTATGAGAAACAAGCACAGTACCAGACTGAATAGCCCTGTTTCAGGCACTTTTCCACCTTAGGCCAGTGCTACCACTGCAGAGGCTGTGCTACAAAATCAGAAGGGAATAAGTCCTGTCTCTCAGAGAACAGCATATCAAAGGAATAAAATTTCTAACTAGGAGGTAAAACACAGTAGTCAGGCTAAGGGTCGAACAGCATTCTCCAGTGCTGGGAAGATCTAGATGCTGAGCAGACACACTTGAAATGGTGTTAGCTGTCAAGGTAACTGCATTCACTGACAGGTCTTCTGTAAACAAAAGTAACCATTACAGCTGACTTTCAGCACCTGCAAATGTTCATGACTAAAGACAGTCTGAAGGTACACATGAGAAATACATTAAATGCTGTCGGATCTCAAGATCTCAGTCCTGAGATCTGAGCCTCCGAGACCAGCTTGGGGGTCTCGGGAGTCCTGGAATGTTGCCAGAAGTGTCTGGTAGCTGGACTTTAACCCTACACAGGAGACGACAAGGATGAGGGCTTCACCGGGTGAATGGTGAAGGGATTAGTTAATTAGAGGGTGAGACACAAGGTTTAAGATTTATGTACAGGGGGGTTTAGAGGAGTAAGATGGAGGAATTGGGGTGTGTCCTGTCCTCCTCCTTCTTCCTCCTCTCCTCCATCTTCTTTGGCCACGGTGGCACCTTTCTATTGGTTATTACTAAGAGTACACCGAGTTATAAGAATAGATGGTATTGGGGAAAAATGATAAATATTGTACACGTAGCAAAGGGTATAAAGATACGTGGCTGCCCGGAGGGCAGAGAGAGTGTGCCCATGGCTGACTGCTGAGCAGATCTTTGTTAGGCTGAAAGAACATCTTTTAGATAAACAATTAATAAACATAAAACCAGAAAGAAGAACTGAAGCCTCTTCTCGTCCTTCAACACGCGTGGTGCCCCAAGGCCACCCCGGGCCTTTCAGGCCCCTCAAACAGCCGAGATAAACTGCACAAAATGCTAAGCAGCTAAATCGAGGATTGGCTTTGGGGTAATAATTACTGGGTAAGAAACTTCACAGTTCCTTTTGGGTTCCCTCTACTATTGTCATAGTAAGCATGCAAAAATCTCTAGACTACTCTAATTTCTACTCCTGTAAAGGCAAGTGCCACATCCTAGAGTCAGACTAAACTTTATGCTCAAAGCATTAGTTTTATTCATTTATTAAATTTGTTGTGGGTGCAGAGCTTGCTATTTATGCCGAATTATGACATTACTTTCTACAAAAATATGCCAATATTCATCAGGAAAGCAACAAAGTAAAAAAATAAATTCAAACCATATACAATCTCTTCCCAGGAAGAAAACATCACTCCATTTTGTCTGTAATGTAGCATGCATCTGTTTCTGTTCAGCAATTATCATATTTACAGTGTTGGAGTCTTCATTGATCTGGTTAATAATTAGTGTTTAAACCAGCTCTTTGATTTGGTGACAGTTGCCCAAAATAAAAGGCAACTTACAACAGAAGTAGATACCTTTTATTTTGCTACCTGGTGATAGGTTATGTACTTCTAAGCAAGCAGTAGGAACAACAAAAAATTACCTCAGTGGGAGATTTTTGGTTTCCTTGCAATATGATTGCAAATGCTGCAGATGGTAAGGGGAATAAAACCAGCCAGCACATGCTGATAAGTCTGCTGGAACGATATTGGTGCTACTCAGCTCAGCAGATTAAAACACTGGCCCTACATCCTAGAAAGAGAGAATTCCTATCTCTATGCATTGTTATCATATCTGTCTAGGTGGCATAAATTACTGTATTCAATATGTGACAGATATGTACATGTAGTTAAATATGTTAGACTGTAAATATCTCTGTCAGAAAATATTACTTTTCTATTACAAGATTGTTTTCCTTATCAGCATTTTCTGGACCCTCCAAAGTCCACCTTAAATGAATATATGGGGAAAAAACCAGACACACTTGCAGTTTTAAAAATTATTGTTATGATTCAGATGGGCTAAGAAATGGATTTCAATGTGAATACAAAGAATATTCTCAAGAAAGAAACAGATCTCAGTTTTTCCAAATCAGAGCATCAGAGAGCAGTCCTGGTTGCCTGCCTGAAGAATACACTGTGCTCTAAGCATCTGAGGTTTAACTGCATCACACAAATGGTTGTGTGGATTATCTGCATTGGAGAAAACCAGTAATTTTTTTTTGTTCCTGTTTAAAGCCAAGATTTGAGGTGGTGCCTGTATAATGTCACAGGAATAGCAGTGGTGGCTGAATTCTTGTGAGAAGGCACCTATTGTCCCTATGTATTTTCTTTAATCCTCAACTTTTAGAAAAATATTCCTTTTCTCTTATATCACCTGATTCTTCACTACTGCCCGGAAAGCAGGTGCAATAGGTTTGAGGTAATGCTCTAGTAGAAAACTATTACTTAAGATATGAATTTTTAAACAATAGTTGTTTCTGTGCTCCTCTTTTCATTAGTTTGGATTTACAGATTTCTACAGTGTATTTCAAGAGGTTTTTTTAAAGACAAATACTGTGTTCAACAGTCATTTAGGTAGCAGCCATTAGAAATAACATCTTTATGACACACCTTTATCTAGTGGATGTGTCCTTGGCTTTAAGAAATTTTTAAAAAATCTAACTTTAATGAGAACTTTAAAAATCTATATTCATTTCAATATTTCATGGGATATATGTGTGATGTAATTCAATATGCCTGGAAGGACAACTGTATTTTACACAGCCTGAAGTAGTGACTGAACTACCTTGTGTAACAAAAATTCAAGCATGTCATTAGTGTTGTACTGATGCTAATTTACTCTAAGAGAAAGCTGAATATGTGGAACAGAGGAACCTACAGCTAGTAAGGAGATAGTGGTTTTCCCAGAATCTACAAAGCTTTTTCTATTTTATACCCTATACTGCAAAGACTACAGCTTACAACATAGTGAAAATAAATTTAATTAGCAAACTTTTGATGATGAAATTAGAGTTGGATCACAAAAAAATTGGGTACTCTATATTATATGATTTAAAACTTAGGGATGTATGTCCTGCATTTTATAACAATGCAATATTTACCAGAAGTAAAATATATAAAGAGAGATGGAAATAGATCCCTTGTCATTTAGAAATGCTTAAATATTGCTGGTCTACAATTGTTTAGGGGAAAAGTGTAATTGTTTAACATTAATGACTAAATAGTGTAGAAAAATTAAATAGCCCATTTGTTATTCTGAAATTATTTATATTTATAATTTTTTGTATAAAAAGTAAGAAAATTTAGTAATTCTCTCTTTTTTATAATTAAAACATATATGATACTCTGAATTAAAAAGGGATCATTTAATTATTCTTTTTCAAAGACACAGGAGTTTAGAAGTCATAGATTAATAAATTAAAATATAATACAGATTTGATTAGCCTAATTTTAGCTCTGCTGAAAACTTGGGAATTTAACAGGTGCTGAAAAGTGAAGTGAAGCTTTGCTTATTTTAGTTAAAAAATAACTTCTGCCTTGCCTTTCTAGCAACAGGATCTGTTCACATAACCATTGGAGCCAATTTAAGAAAAAGGCAGTCTGTCACTCATTGCTGTTTAAATCAATTTATAGATGCTATTATCATGGGAACTAATCAATGTACACATTTTCTTAAAATTGGCAACAGTGGCAGGCATCCAAGGACATATTTCAAATATGATTGTCGAGGATACACCTTTGCTATTTTGAGTATTTTATATATAAATACAGTAAAATAACTGATATTCATAGAAGACTGAAAATTATGCATATGCTTTATAGCTATTTGGAGAAATATTGACTGAAGACGTTCAATAAATTGTGCACTGCTTAGCAATGGACTTTTTTTAGAATGCAAAAGGTCTGTTGTACAAGTCCATAAATAAAACAGGTGCCTACCATTTGGAATAAATGATGACATGGCAGCCCTACAATGCTGAATAAAATTATTGTAGTGGGCTGATGCTGGCTGGATGCCAGGCATTCACCAAAGCCATTCTATCTATTCCTCTCCACAGCTGCACAGGGGAGAAAAAATATAACAAAGAGTTCACAAGTTGAGATATGGACAGGGGGAGATAACCCACCAGATACTGTCACAGGCAAAACCGGCTAGAATTAGAGCTATTAAAATTAATTTATTACTAAAAAAATCAGAACAGGATAATGAGAAGGAAAATAAGCTCTTAAAACACCTTGCCCCTTTCCCCTTCTCAAGCTCTACCTCCTCCCTCAGAGGTACAGGGAGGTAGGGAATGGTCAGTTCATCACACATTATTTCTCCTGCTGCCCAGTTAGAGGAATTGTTGCCCTGCTGCACCAAGGGGTCCCTCCCACAGGAGAACATTCTCCATGGACTGCTCCAACGTTCGTCCATCTCATGAGCAACAGCTCCCTGTGAACTGCCGCAATGTGAGCCCATCCCACAGGGAACAGCCCCTTTCAAACACTGATGGCTCTTCCGCAGGGAGCATCCTTGGAGTCTTTAGAGCTGCTATGGCCACTCTTCCACAGGGAGCATCCTTGGGGTCTTTGGAGCTGCCAAGCACCGGCTCTGCCAGACATGGAGGAAGCTTCTGACAGCTTCTCACAAAAGCAACCCCTGCTACCAAATCTTAGCCAGGCCAACCTAATGCAGTTATTAACTCCCAAATGCTTAACAGCAATAGTATTCACAAAAACAAAAACCAGAAGATAAAATTTCTGAAGAGATTCTTTAAGTTATCCCAGAATCAAAAGGATCTCAAAGGATTCACTTTGTGTTTCTCTTTGGCTGATTGCTGATGCTTCTCTTCCGAAGTTGTGGCAATCAATAATGTTGTAAATTTTGGGTTTAAAAAACCCCAAAGTTTCTTCATTGAATTTAATCCATGGTTTTTCTAGCAGTGCTGCTAGGATTTCTAAACTGTACTCTGGAATTTAAGCTTCATTTCCTCCTCTATCCCATTTTTCATGTTTTTACAGACAGGGCATGCAGTGTTTTGTCCCATTATTTTTTCTGCCTGTTTATCAAAGGCCTCTCTTGTCTCACTGATCATCTATCTTGATTACTAACCTAATACTGTAATCCATCAACTTTTTACCTTCCTCTGCATACTCTCAAAGTGCTTTTCAGCAGAAGTTAAGTAATGACAAGACTGGATTCTTATGTTTAGAGAGGCTTTAATAATAGTAATGATAATAACAACAAGAACAATAGTTTTATAGGTAATGCAATTTTACCACCTGCTCATACTCATCTGAGAAAACAATTTTTGGAAATTTAAATAGAATGGAAGGAAAGAGTTTTTCCAAATTTAACTTACTTAGATGTGTCAGATATAAAATCACCACAAGCAAAAGTTAGCTGGTAGGCAATTGTCCATTCCACTTAATTTTCACGCTCAGCTAAAACATCAATAGCAGACTTCTTCAGGGTTAGACATCAGACACGCAAAGTTAATTTTGTAGCAAGTACACAAATATCGGCTGCAGATGAAGCAAAATAACTTTACATATATATTTAAATGTCAAGGATGTTGATCAGACTAATTGGCAATTTTAAATCTTTATTTTTAATCTATACCACAGGAATTCCTCATAAACTAACAGGAAGAAAGGTAAAGGAGGTGAAGAAAGGATGCTGGTAGTAAATGAAAGGCATAACAGCAAAGAGTGATTTAATGTCTACTAGTCTGATAAAGTCCTAGAAGGAAAAACCCAACCTGAAGTAGCCTAACGTCAGGATGAATTAAGTTAGAATAGTCTGAAAGACTTCACTGAGTTTAGAAGTGACTTGCTTTAATCAAGACTAATATATTGCGGATTAATTCCATAATTGTAGAAGTTTCTGTAAGAGTAAGGCTATTAGTTCTGCATCTAGGAATGCCAAGTTAGCTCTTCTGAATATTTGTTCAGGAATATTTTTTTTTCTCCTAAGGTTACCTTTGTGGAATATTTAAAATTACTGCATCCCATTACAAAATAAATCAATTTCAGTAATATAATTTTTGTATGGATCCTAATAATTCATGGTTAATATTGACAGATTCAAAAAAGATTTATTATGTATTTTAAAAAGCTCAAAATTTTATTCTTAGGTTTTAGGTGTAAATTTAAAGTATTTAATGAGAATTTGAGCTCATGAAGGATCTGACACTTTTCTTTTCTTTGAATTCTTTCATTGAAAAGAAAGAACTGAATAGATCAAATTGCTGTGTGATGTCCAGGAAGCAGAATAATGGAAAAATTGTCTAAATAGCATTCCATAATGACAATTCCAATACAATGATAAGAAGAAGAACAGGAATCTCTTATAGAAGTTATCAAGACTAAAAAAGAAGTAAAAGAGATACCATAAGAGATAAAAAGAGTGAGAGCTGGTTTAACACTATTTCAAAGAACTATGACACTTACATTAGAAGGTGATTCACACCTTGCTCAGGAATGAAAAATTATTTTAATGTATAGTGACACTTAGCTGCTATTCTATATGTTTAAGCACCTTACTCTGAGAGTGCAGCCAATTAACACATAGGTCTGTAACTTGCTTCTTAATGTATCCCTAGCAATAGTATGCCAAGAATAAAAATAACACTTGCATGATTCCTGGTCAGCAGGGTGCTAAAACCAGTTCATGGAAAATCTGAGTAAGGAGACCTGCTGTCATCCCTGGGAGATGCACATCACTGAGCAGTGATGGGAACTTTTCAGGTGAGGTGATGGGAGCTTTTCAGGTGAGCTGCTGGGAAATAGTGGCCATGGGACCAGTTAGATGTGGGAAGTGGGAATGGGAGACACAGAGGCAGATGACCTGGAAATATTCCTGTTAGATGGTCTAAGTTATTGCCATGTCACTTTTCTGTTTTGCTTTCATAGTCATACCTATTGTCATGTTGGTCATGGTTACACAACATAAACTTTACACTAAATTCTAAAGATTATTTTCCTGTATGTGATTATTTGAAAATAGCTGCTCAAATTATCTTCTTTCTGGTATTTTTTTTTAGACAGAAAGTGTGAACAGTTTTAAATTTTTTTTTCAAATTACTAATAAACAGTGTCTTGTTGTTTATTTTAATTTCAGGTTTTTTGTTTATTCTACATCATTTCCCCTCAGCCTGTGCCACAAAATGTATGACAGACAGAGAAATGCTGATCTGAAAAGACACCAATGTGAAAAGTTAAAAATTTTTGTTCCTACTAATCAATGAATCATTTTGGAAAATTGACTAAGGTTATGTTTTCATATTTTGACTGCTTGAAGAAGCTTAACAGAGATGCCAAGGGAAAAAGCCAGAGATAAGCCAGAAACCAGTTCAGAAATGCTCCTAAAAATGTCTGTCCTGAGTATAGGTCTCCATCAGAATCTCCCAGGAACAACTGAACACTTTATGAATAAATTACTGTAATGAGCAGGTAGAAATCTGTAGTGTTGGATGAGTTTCATTAATAAAGAAAATGTCTTTATTAATGTGTCAAATTTAATGTCAAATGAGTATTATTTGAGTCAAAATTTTTACAGCAGACTCAAGAATACTCATTTTCTTATAGTGTGTGCTGGAATATAGATGTTCTCTTCACATGGATATTATTTGAACAATGTCTATTAAGCATAAAACTTAGATTACTAAGTTGAGATCTAAGCATTTGCATTTTATGAGATGTACAATTAAAATGTACATTAAGCATGTACATTTTAAGAGATGGCTTAGTGTACTGCATGTCTTTTTTTGATCATTTTTGGTTATTCTATTCAGCTGGGAGAAGTAAGTATTCCTGATATTACCTACCTTTCTGGTAAAGAGACAAGCATCCTTCAAACTTACATGTAAGACTTGAGAGGAATATGTTTTTTCACTTGTCCTTGTCACGGTCCTGAGAGAACCACTAGTCCTGACTGTCCCTGATAAGCTCCCACAGGGCTCCCTCCCACCCTGGCCAGGCCACAGGGCCCTGTTCCAGCCCAGCATGGAGCCATCAATCCCTGCCCCAGCCATTTTGCATGGATGTTGGTCTCCAGTCCTTTCTAAGGAATTGCTGTGTTGGTTTGTGCATGCAGCCTTGTCTGTAGTTAGTGAGTGTAAGCATCCAGGTTTGTGTGGGACTGGAGGGTGAGAGAACATCTTGGCTTGAGCAATGGGCAACTCTGGCTCCAGAGGGGCTGAAAGAATATTCCCATGTCCCCAAAGACCATTGTATTCATATATCAGCTTTAACAGAGCTGATGCTTACCTTTATCCATGTCATGTTGTTGCTATCCTGACTTCACATACGTGTTTTAATTTAAGATATTTCCTGTTGTTTGCCTGTTGGTGCAAGTGGCTGGGAATTCAATGTTGGGTTGAAAAAAGTGCTCAGGGAAGGTAGTGGGTGAGCTGCATGCCCTAATTGAGGTGCCTGTTGCCCCTGTGCATCCTGCTGACTTGCTTGCAGCCATTTGCACAATTTCCTGCAGCCCTAAGATTTCACACACTCCTCCGGGACATATGACATCTTTTAATGTTGAAATTTACCTCTTGCAGCATCCTCCTGTAAAAGGTAATATTTGGGAAAAGAAGAAAAATACCCTCATCTCAGAGAACTCATCTTCCAGCCTTTCAAAATGAAGATTTATTTTGTATCTTCTGAGTTTTGCAAAATCTTGAGCTGCCTTCACATTTCTATTCATGAATTTATTGTTTTCTTTTTTTAGCAGTATGCAGCCATCAGACAGGAGATATTCCAGGCGGTCTTCAGCTTCACTGGGGACACTTGAATTTTAAAAAGCTTCATGTAGGTTTGTTTGGTTTCTTTTACTGCATCAAGTGCGTAAGACACATTTTTAAATCTTTCCTCATTACAAAAGATTGCATAGGATCTTTGTAGAAGACCACTGCTATATGCGTTCTTAGCAGCCTTAAAATATCTCCTGCCAGAGCCCAAATGTCAACATTGACAAATCCAGGTTTAGGACTCAGTCATCCCCAAGGTCAGGGGAGTAAAAGGAGGGCTGACAGTGGCAGGAAGGCCATTCCAAACTCTCATCAAATGAGTCAGTTTTCTCATTCTTATTGAAGTTTTTAATATACTATGTACCAAATAGAGACCAACACATGGAGGAACAGTTCTTTCACTCAACAGAGTTTTACTTAGTTGTCCAAATACATACCTGGAAACTTGAACCTCAATTGACAATTATCTCAGTGGCATTTGGCTAATTTCCTTGTACTCCCCTCACACAGCATTACTTCTTCATGGTAGCCTTCTAGTTGCTTGTGTTTCTGCTCAAACTTGTCTGAGAGTAGATGAAGGCATTCCTTGCATCAATGTTAAGGCTTTGGTATTCAGCTTTATTTTCTTGCAGAAAATGCAGATGGTGCTGAAATAGGCCTCTTCCTGATAAGGTTTTGCAAGTGTGTCTGTGGAAGTCAGTGTAGCAGCAACATGGCCGCTACCTATTGTCTGCTGGATGTGTGTAGAAGCGAGTAGAAACATTCTTTTGGAAAGCACTAGCAAGCACAATATAGCTGGAGCACACTGTCAGCACAGTTGTGCTCCAAGCAGACACCGAAGCCTCCAAAGGATAAAAATGTGGTTGGGTCAGCTCCAGCAGACACTTGTGCCCTGCTATGGCAAACAGTACAGGCACTAGCAAACGCAGACGCACACATCATGAATTGAATAAAGTGATTTTCAGCACGAACAGCAACTGGCAATAGTTGTAACTCACATCTGCGTCTTTGAATTTAATTGTTGCTAAACTTCTGTGTAAAAGGAAACATGCACCTTGCAAAACACAAATCACAAAGAAATAAAAGACTTTTCACTAGCTTTCAGATAACTCCTGACTTTATTCTATCTGAAAGAAAATTGTTATTCATGAATACTTTGTTGCTAAACGTACTGTTACTAGAAGAGCTTTTGTGAGATGCCTCACCTTTGAAAGACAGGCAGAGAATCTTCTAAATTAAGTTATCAGATCCCCATTTTGTTTTTCTTTTAATATTTTTCATGCAAGTCTAAATTTTGTGATATTCTGGTTTAGACTTTTCCTGGTTTTGGAGATGTTATAAATAATATAAGTTGAGTTACAGTGAAAAATGCAGCTTAGGAGTGTTCATGCAATACACTTATGATATAATACTATTTTATCTTTTCCTTTTTTCTTTATTTCAATGCTGATGATTATTTTGCACATCTGTTGTAGTTCATTTGCAGCCAGATGAGGCACTGTCAAATGATTTTGCTGCATTCACACAAAACTTACACAATAAGCACCTGACCATCTATATCCTATTTTTTTCACATTGGTCTATTGCTCAGTTTTTCAAATACTCAGAAATGCTTTTATCTGATATTGCACAACAAGTGCCACAAAAGAGAATAGAGAAATACATTAGAACCTATGACTGCAGAGGTTATGTTAAGAATATGCCAGAACAAGTCAACAGCTATAATGGGAAAAAACAACATATCAGTGTTCTTTTTATATTTTTCATTTCCTTTGATTCTGTGAATTTCACTCTTTCATAGCTTCTATTAAAAATGCATAAGCGTTTTGATTATTTTGTCACAATATGGAACCAGACAACTGGGTATGACAGAATTTAATTTCTTCTGCAGAAGAGCCATTCCCTTGACACAGTGGTTGGGATCACCCAGTCAAAGCCAGAGTAAAGGTTAGGAAATACATCACAGTCAGTATTGCAGGAGGCATTTGATAAGACCACAAATAACCTTATCCTTGCAATGATTTAAAAACAGGAGGGAGGGAAGGAAATAAAATGAAACAGGAAACTTTTCAGAGCATGAGAACTCCTTTCAAGAAACTCTTTTTTCACTTTTCTGCACCAGCACTTTTCAGTTATTAACTTTTTTACTTGCTTAATGAATGCAGACATTCTGGAGGAAAAGACAAACAAATAATAAGACTTTCCAATATGAAACCTCCTTGATGTTTTGAGTTAAAATAATTAGATTCCAAAACACAGCCTTCTTAGGCATGTACATAGAGTCATATATATATAAAAATTGATTTTTACAGCTCCAACAGTGAGGTGATCAAAAAAACCATAATGGTAAAAAAATACTTTCCTCAAAAATATTAGTAATGGTAACAACACAGGTATTAAACACTGTATTAGCAGTCCCACTGAGTAAGCTAATGATTTTTCCCACTTATGTTTTAGAAATATGATCTTTTGTGAAGGTAAAACTCAACTTACAGAACATAGCAACAGACACAGTATGATTATGCTGGCCGAGGGGTATAAAAAATTTAAGTAGAATTAGATAGTTTTAGGTAGAAATCACTGGTGTTACAAGATCATTTAGACTGATGAGTCAAAGATTAGATTCCATGCCAGTCCTGTTGCTCCCTTCTTTGTTGTCAACCGCAGATTTTTAATCACACTACCCAAGTGACTACCACTGAGCCAGATGCCATTTTAATTGCTTAAAATCTGCCGATTTAAAAGCATATTCTTCAAAATATATTTGCTTCATGGCATAGATTTTTTAACCTTGCTTTAAGAATCAGAAGCCTTAAGGGAAGATCTTAAATAAAGGCTTTGGCTTGCACTTTTGGCCATTTTAATTGATTTCTTGACATGAAATTTAGCTTCAATGTTGCAGCAACATAGATATCTGACTTTAATTAAATCAAAGCTTTCCATTTCTTCAGATGGCCATGAAAGACAAATACAGTTTCATGTGACTTATTTCCCAAAGTAGCAATACTGCTTGTTTCTCTCTGAGTTGCAAAAATAATATTACAGAGAACATCATGAATAATGCAAGAAGTCTGATTTAACACCAGAATTATTTCTGGCATTCAGTATCTGTGAATAGCATATTAATAGCATATATCAGGTTTTATGATTGAATGATAGAAATAACGAACTGGCACTGAGCCATTGTGATTACTTGCCAAAAATGGGATTTGTTCACTAAATCTAATGAATTTTTTCTTTAACTTTAAGCAATTCAGTGAGTTGGACTGAAGGCTAGAACATTGGCTTTTGCTTTATTTTCAACTGTTATGTGAATTTACATAAAACTGGTTATTGTGATGGTCATAAGGAAGTAAAATGTTGCTAATTTAACAACTATGCACCATGTAAATGTAAAATAAATGTATATCATAAAAATGACCTGTGACATTCAGAAGAATGTGATGAATCCTGTAGCAGAAATAAACCCACATTCTGTCTTTACTGTATCCACATCATTTTCAGGTTCTGGTTTAGTAGGGAGAACCCAGGACTTGTAGAGCTGTTTCAAGTTTCTCAGCAGTATAAATAACAAAAGAGATTACCAGAAAAGGAGCCCTGGAAAACAAAATTTGCTGTTGCTGTTTTTCCTTCAGTCCACACACATAAATGTCTTTCCTCGGCAGTAGCCAGCCTGGCTTTTCCTCCTGTACAGCAGGAGAACAAACCGTCTCTAGTCTGCTGATCACTGCAGCCTGGTGCCCCGACTACCAAAATAACTCTATCACCTATCCAGATCTGAAAGTAGTTTGAGGATAAAGCCTATATTCTCTAAATCCATTAACCCCACCCATTTTTAAAATCCTCTCTCAGACATTTGCACCCAGCAAAGCTGAAATATGAGCTTGATTTGTAAAGATAGATACATATGGAAATGAAAACCTATTAGGTCAAAGTGTTTTACAGCACTGCAGTATTTTTCTCATAGAAAGCAGGTAAATTACCAGTGAATTTTTGGACCTAAAGTTGAAAGTGTAGCAGAGGCAGTTTCCAAAAATGTCAATTAGTCTGACACAACCACTGATTTGAAAACTCTTTTCAAGCATTCTTCAGTCCTGAAATAGGGTCATTAATGCAGAGACAAATCTCTTTAAAATGTAGGTTCCTACCAAACTCTGCAGTAAATACAAACATAAACACTGCAGTACAGATCAGTAGATGCAAATAGCTAGTGTTAATTAGAAAGCTGCTGTGGCATTTGATTTTGTATCCAAGAAAAGAGCAAAAAATCTAAACAGGAATTCGTATTTAGGACCCCTGTTATTATTAGCAGCTTTTAATGTCAGAGATTATATCTGAATCTGTATTAGGGTTTTTTTCCTGCAATCATTTTTGCTGGTTAAAGAAAGAAACAAAGACGTAGCACTGCCTAGTCTTCTACTTTTGCTCCCAAAATATTTAAATGGTGGGAATAATGAAATACACTGAAGAAACCTAGTCTGAAGGGCTTAGCATTTTTCCCCTCCCTGTGAAATATTTTGTTAGGCCATTTCTCTCGAAACCTGATTCCTGTTTCATTAGGTATAGCTAAATAACTGCTTTCAGCCACAAGAAACTAGTTTCACTAAGCACAACTATGGATTAAAATACTCCATGTGTTCTCCCAGCTATGCAAGGAAATTATGATTCTAAATCCAAAATGCCCCTGCTTTGTTTATTTGGTTCTTTTATTTTCCATTTTGCATTTATGATGTTGTATCAGTTGCTGTAAACATTATAATTTTTGCTTCTAAAAGGTGTTAGAAAATCAGAAGACATTGTGATTTAGTGTATTTTTACTTCTGGGGAAAACCAACAAAGAAAAACAGAATAAAACCTTTAGTGTTTCTGAATTTGAAGAATATAATGTTGTGGGCAGTTTCTTATGACTGAAAGGACAAGGTAGTAGAAACCTTTGTTTGATTTGCAGCTGAAATACTTTTTCCTGTCTGCCTTTTGGGAAATAGGATGGAAATTGTAATTCTTCCCTAGCTAGTCCAGTTTCCTATGGCCATTTTATTGCAAGCTATATTTAATTTGCCTGTGAGAGATTACACTCACATTTTACAAAATGTGAATAGGAATCTCCTATACAGTGAACAGCTGTAAGTGCAATACCTTAAAACCTACACCTGTAAAGTCCAGTAGAAAGGGCACTGTGTTGCCAGCACATTTAAAATCATTAGAACTCAGCTTTTATTTTTCTTTTTTTCTAGAAGATTGCAAAGCCATGTCACCAAGAACCTTTTCTTCTTATAACACAGAGCTCTGTTCACTTTCTTCAATTGTTAATTGATTCTGACATTTCCTTTTGATTTGTAATTGCTTTTTGTAGCTTTACACAAGTCCAACTTGCTTTTTATTCAGGGGGTTACTGAGGTTTGACCCCAACCAGCAATGAAATTCCACACAGCTGCTTGTTCACTTACCACCTTGCCACAGGACTGGGAGGAGAATCAAAAAAGGGTAAAACCCATGGGTTGAGATAAGAGCAGTTTAATAACTGAAATGAAGTAAAACCGTAATAATAACAACTGTAGCAATAAAAAAACCAATAACCATAGCAATACCAGTATTAAACAATAATAAACAATAATTACAGTATAATGGGAGACAACAAAAAAGGAGAGGAATAAAAGTCAAGACAGACAAGTTATGCCCAAATCAATTGCTCACCACCCTCTCACTGATGGCCAGCCTGTCCCTCAGCAGCAATCAGCCCCTTCCAAACACTCCCCTCAGTTAATATACTGAGCCTGGTATTCTAGGATATGGAATATACTTTTGGCCTGTTTGGGTCATCTACCCTGGCTTGAGCCTTTCCTGGCTTCTTGTGCAGCTCTGCACAAGTAGAACATGAGACATTTAAAAGTCCTTGACTTAAGGTAAGCATCACTCACTCAGAAAGAACTGTAACATCAGTGTGTTATCAACATTATTCTCATCCTAAATTTAACATTGCACCAGCTACTAGGAAGAAAATTAACTCTGTCCCAAATGAAACCAGGGCAGGAAAAACAAAGAAATAAATCTATCCAATCTCCCAGCTGAATGTAAGAATCCAAAAGTGATGAGAATATCCAGCCATTGCTACAAGATATATGCAGCTTCCAGTGAAAATATTTCATGAAATGCGACATAGGCATCAGAGTGCTACTTGTCCTATCATATAGCCCAATTTTAAACTTTGCAAATTTCTGTACAATCAAAAATCTGAACACTGATCTTTAATACTTAGTAGATATCTGCAAAAACTGCAGGAGTACAACTACGTGTTACACAAGTAAAACATGAGTCCATAGTCTTAATTTTTATTATTATTTTTTTAATTTTATAAGAAAAATAACTATAGCATTTTATAAACATTCTATGCCCCTGTATAACTATTGAGAATATTTAGGTTCCTCTAAGGTAAATTCTAAAAGGTCAGTTTTCACAACATGTTCATCTCAATATTTTAGCAAGTATGTTTTAAGCTTGTGATGCTATTTCTCAAGCTCTCCAAAAAATGTAAAACACTGTGGTATGTTTGGTTGTTGCCAGCAGCTGCTCTGTGTGGGAAACATAGAATCTTATTTAATACCTCCTCAGAGATGGCAAACAGATGGTTTAATGCACTCTTGATATGTTTGTGCTTGAGATTCAATTATTTTTGTTCAGTTAACAGCCTATCCTTTCAGGATAAAATGATGTAAGATTCCTTATCTTAAGGCCATACACTGGTACAAGCTAACATTTAAACATTTTTAAGCAGTTTGATTCAGATTCCACTTCTGTTTAAGGTTTCCAGATCTCAGATCATCGAGTCCGACCCTTGAACACCAACATGTCAACTGGACGACAGGAATAAATGCCAGTCTTCACAAACATCTTCAGGGACAGTGACTCCACCGCCTTCCTGAGCAGCCAATTCCAATTTTTAATCACCCATCTGTGAAGAATTTCTTCCTAATATCTAATCTGAACTTTTCCATTGCACATTGAGACTACATCCTCTTGTTTGGTTTCTGGTTGCCTGCAATAAGAGGCCAAGCCCCACCTGGCTACAACTACCTTTCAGGAAGCTGTAGGGTAAGAAGGTCATCCCTGAGCCTCTTTTTTGCCAGGCTGAACAACCCCAACACTCTCAGTTGCTCTTCAAAGGATTTCTTCTTCTTTTTTCCTTTCTCTCCCCCTGAGTGTCCTGTCTAGTAAGGAGCAGTGTCTAGTAAATAGTAGCCAGGTCCCAGCACGTTGCTCAACTTCACATTGCTCTGGAACTGCCACAGCATTTTTTCTTCACATATTTTATCACTTTAACAGAGTCTTGAAGTTTTTCAAGGGTGACCTTCCAAACCATTGTGGGAAAGAAGTCTGCCAAAAATTGGCCCATGTTCTCACATTCCATGCCACTCATAACTACTCATCCTTTGTGGAGATCTCTGAATAGTCTCCCTAGAAATCTCTTTCTTGATTCTAAACATGATGTAGACGGCACTGAGAAGACCTGGCAAACTTAGAGACAAGAACATGCTTTCCTTAACAACCAAAGGAAATTCAAAAGTCTCAAATGCTGCTGTAACAGGCCTGAAGGAGGAAGAGGAGGTGGAAAGCTGAGGAAAATCATCCTCCCCTGTTTCCTGCATAGGGTGGGTACAATTATTACTGAATTCCCAGAGGTAGAACACAAGGCCAGGGCAGGAGAGCAATACTGAACACACATTTCAGATGACCCTACTTGCCCTTCATGTTATAGTGCCATAAAACTATATCCCCCAGTACATCTACAGAGCAATCCTAATCCCTCTCTATGAAAAGAGAGTCCTGAAAAAGAGCACATGCACGTCACATAGCACATACATGGAAACAAATAGGGTGTTAGATACCACACTCACATGAAAAGACCAAGAAACATGGTAACTTGTGGCTCTGTATCTAATAACAAATGCTTAGATCAAATTTGTTTCAACCTGCTCTGGGCAGATCTGTTGTTATCTCAACCCGTGGTGCCACAACACAGTGCCAGTTACAGCTGTCATGGTTTAGGGATGGTGTTCCCCAATCCAGTGCCCTCACTGACACTCTCCCAAACCAGACACAGATCACATGTTTCATCCATGTGTCTTCCTCCTCCAGGGATGGAGAGACTTGGAGATACAAGGATGAAAATTACAGAATGAAACATGAACAATTTACTGGAAACAGCAATGAGATAAGAAAATGAACAGCAACAATATCAACAAGAGTATACAAAGTGATGCTGATTTTGCTCACTGGGCCTGACACAGGGTGGGGTGAGCCTGGCCAGCAGCACTGCACTCCACTGCTCAATCTGCCAAATTTGCCCCACTGGAAAGCAAAACCCTTCTTGGAAGCCAGAGAGAGTCCTCTTCCCCCCACCCCAGCAAAGACAAGGCATGATTTTAAATAACTTCTTAGACATGCTACAGCCACACCACTTCATCTACTAAAAAAAAAAAAAAAAAAAAAAACAAAAACTTTCTCCTGGGCAAAAGCAGGACAAATATCTTATCTAAACCTGCCTTCTTTCATGGTAAAGCTTTTAATGCTTGTCCTATCACTACACACTCTTGTACAAAGTTCCTCTCCTGCTTTCTTGTGGCCCCTCCTCAGGTACTAGGCTGCTATAAATCCTTGCTGGATCCTTCTCCAGGTTGAACAAAACCCACTCTGCCTGCCTGCAGAACAAATGTGCTCCTTTGGTCACCATGGCCTTTCTATGGACTCACTCATGTCCTTCTTATGTGGACGCCTTCAAAGCTGAATGCAGTACTCCAGGTGAGTCTCACCAAAGTGGAATGGAGGGGCAGAATTAACTCTCTCAACCCGCTGGTCACACTCTTTTTTATGCAGATTAGGACATAGCTGGCTTTTTGGGCTGCAAGTGTGCATTGCGGGCTCATGTCAAACTTTTCATCTGCCAAACAGCGTGTTGCCTACACTCTGTTGGTTTCAATTTACTTTAGGAGGGAGGGTGATATCATTTGATTGTTCTGAAACAATGATAAACATGGCAATACTTTACTTAAGTCCTTAACACTCAGAGAAAAATCCCTACTAAAACATGAATTAAAATAAATTAAGCATGAAAATTCAGATTTATTTGGAGGGAACACGCAGCACTCAACCTTCTTTAAGCTACTTATTATAAATCATTTAGTAGAAGTCATATACATCTGTGCATGGGTTGAATGTATAGCTAGCTCAGTGTGAGTAGTTTCAGATTTTAGAAATAGCTAGAAAATACAAGACATATTCAAAGGTCAATAAATGTTAATATAAATGAACATTTAATTATTAATATTAATTTTCTTTTACTCTACTAATTTTTTTCATTCAGTGGTTTACTTCTTCTTTAGAAACATGGTTATTTGCCACAATGATGGAAGCAGGGAGTGTTGCCTTCTCCCAAGGTGGAGACAAAATATGTCCTTTTTCAATCCATGCTGAGAATATCAGCACTGACTCAAAATCCTGTACCCAATGCTCTGTTGGATTATGACTTGAGTAGCTAAAGACAATATGTTGTCATTTTTCTAGAAAAATTAAAAAAAACAAAATCACAGTAATAGGACTACATTTGCACTGAAAATCAAAAGACAGGGAAGATATTTTAATACAGACAGCTAAACATTGCACAAAATTTTTCTGCTCCTTTGTTATCAAATGAGAGAGCTAGGAAGATTGCAAAGACATTTGGTTTGGTATGAAATAAAAAATTCCATGGAAATTTTTATCTTTAACTCTGAAAAAAAACATTTTTCCTGCTTCTGCAGTCTCGTTTTGGCAGGCTCAATGAAAAAAAAAATCAAATAAATAAAATTAAGAGAAAAAAAACAAAAAAACATCTCTCCACACATTATTTTTCACAGAAAACTCTGTGAAATTCCATCAACTTGATCTGACACTGGTTCATTATTTCATCTCTATGTGGGTGGGCTCTGGTTATTTTTTTTTCACATAGATTTGCTCTGGGTGACTGAAATTTTTTATGGGGAGTATCTAGAAGAAATGATAGTAAGACTCAAAATAGGAACAAGAATTAGAGCAGTGAAAGGAGAGAAGAAATAAAAATTCTTATTTGCTGCTGGAAACTTTTAGCTATCCTCTATTGAAACAGTATAGTTATTACAAGACTTATTCTCCATGTGAGTAAACAAAGAAGAGTATTTGTTATTGTTTACAATAGCATGTTCATTAGCTTACATAAACTAGAGACTTTATAAGCCTCTTCAAATCAAACATTTTTTACCAGGTATTTTAATTGCTGATGCCTAGGCAACCATGAAATAAATTACAAGCTGCCCTTGCATGATTTAAACCTGGTATGAGATTTGCCACAAACAAAAGAAATATTTCTCTGCTGGATTTCTTTCTGCATCATTTACTCCCTGCAGTTTAGAGCAGATTAATGTGTTCAGAGACTGATTGCCATAATTACTCTGCCCTGCTGCTCTTCTATATTATGCAAACAAATGCACATGATGAAAGAGAGAAAATGGACAAGAATAGAGTCTTAGGCTCTCCTGATATGCAACTTAAAACAATAGGTCATGAATAAAAGCTAAAACTTTGAGCTAAACTTGAGTGCAGTTCACAAAAACAATGATGTATGTTATTAGTTCTTTTTTCATGTTTGTCTCTATGACATTTTATGGAATAATTTTACATTAAAATTATTTATAATTTATTCTCTTAATTTGGGAATTTTGGAATGCTGATAGATTTTCAGTGTTGGTAAATGTTAAAGTTATTTTTAAAAACTGCTTCAAATATTTGTTTGCCAGAAGCAATTATCAGAGTAAATAATTCACTTATATTTCAGTTACAGGAGATGACCATCATAAATATTTTAGTTTTGCTTTTTTATTAAAAAAACCCACATTTTCAAAAATAAGAAATTTTTGAAATTTTGAAAGAAGATTGTAAAACAAAACAGCAAGTTTTGGATAGTTAAGCCATAATTCACACCAGCAATATGCTGAAAATTTTTATACACTATGTGTGTCTAAAATTTACACATTCATACACACTAATGAAATCACTTGTACCTTTTTCTGACTGCACTTTACCTCTCTAGCACACCGCAAGCAAGATATCTGGTCAAACTGTCCCACTTCAGAAAAAAAGCTCAACCCAGTGACCTTCAGGCTTCCCTTTTTACCAATGTTTTTGTGGCCTTAGCAACCCAGCCTTCCTGTAAATAGACTGAAACCTTTCATTGCCTTCTGTAAATCTGCAATTCAAAAATGTCATGTAAGTGCTCCTGCATTGGCCAAATGGGTAAAAATCTATTGCTGGTTATGGTTTACATAAATGTGATAGTTATGGGAGAGAAGTTAACAGGGTGTATTTTTAGTACAGTGTTGTTTTTTTCTCTTCCCCCCCTTTATTTATTTATTTTTTTAACTTTTGTGAATAATAATAAAGATATGCATAGAATGCGGATAGCTGTACTTTTCCTGGCTAACTATCAAGAAGTGAGGTTTACTGATTTTTGTAATAGTATTAAGTAGCCTGTAATTGTAAATGGTCTGTTTCCATGCTAGAGGATACTTCCTTTTTAGGAGGACCTGAAAAAAATCTCTCAGCATTAACGCCAAATTTACGACTGTTAGAAAAATGTATTTTCTTAATTTCCTTTGAAAATACCTTTCTCTAATTTTGTGCTCTATCACTGAAATATCTATTAAATGCTGTTTTGTACTGAGATTTTAAGGTTTTTTTCTCATTATAATAATGATCTTTTAAAAATCAATACACAATATTGTATATTCACATATATGGCATATATTATGTATACAATAATATATATAAATGTTTTATAACTATGTATATATATGGATATATAGACATGTAGATATATATATATAAATACAGAGCAAACTAAAATATTAAATATTATACATTCAAAAAAGAAAGAAAATAAAACAAGTAAAAATTATTCTTGAAACAAGATACTGAAAAATGGCAACTTGTTTTTCTGCCAGAGGAGTTGTGTGCTAAAGTCATTGGCAGTCAGCAGGATCTCAGATAACAATGCATATTGTCCCTTATAGGATTAGAAGAACACTATGCCTACTTATCTAGGTGCTTCCTTCCTTTGAGATGTATATCTTACTTACATTTGTCTCATCTGTCTCATGTTTTAAACTCTAAGATCAGATTACCTTCTCATGTGTCTAGGTATATTTATGGAAAGTGTTTCAAATTCAGCTAGAGCTTTCTACTATATTTTTTAAATTATCCAATGATGCTTGTTTCATCATTGTACTAAGAAATTAATAATGAATAAAAAAATGGATAGAAACACTGAAAAAAAAAAAGCAACCAAAGACACCCTAACAAAGAAAACAAAAGGGCCTCCTGAAACTAAAAACCAAACACAAAAACAAACCCAAGCAAAGAACCCAGATATAAACAAAATAAAAATCAAACTAAAGACAAGGACAGAGTTTCTGTGAGGCTGTCAGTCTGATGAATGTGGTTCACTCTGTAAATGCAAAATGAATATTTGGGGCACAGGTCTCAGGAAAACCATCTGTTGTCAAAAATCCATAACTATTGAAGCGCTAGAATGATTTTAGAAGGTATTTTCAAAGGTGAAAGCCATATAATCCAGTGGCCAATAAAGGCATTGAATAAGTGAACTGGACTTATTTTGCTGGTTCTGTTTTCTCTGCTTCATAGCCCAAAGTCTATTTGCACATAAAAATAACTCTTTTTATCTTTTTCAGTATCTCCCACTAGGAAGCTGACTATTCAAAGTTCACCTGTCACGACACTTGCATCTCAACCAGAATACTATTATGTTCAATCAGTCTGCGAACAGGTTAATGCGAATCCAGTTAATTTGCAAACAAATGCGATAAGGAAATTGTTCAGGTTTTATGTGCTTTTGGATATTGTTACTATGGTTACTAAAACCATAACATGGTCTTTATGGTCTTGAAAATCCAAATTTTATTGCATTACGCTTCCACTGAAGGCCAGCTCTTTGCAGAGAATCAGACTGGAGCAGTACCTTGTTTATAGCACTGAGGTCTTCCCCCTTTCCCTGCCCCCTGCCACAGGCTATCCTGCCATTCTTGCAGTCATACCTGGCACTCAACTACATTAATCATTTGTTTCTCATGGCTTGAGAAACATTTATGTGTGTTCTGTCTTGTACCAGAACTTTTCACCCTTGATCATATTACTGCTTAGTAAAGGTGAATCAGTCCAGCAGGGAGATGTTCAGAAGTAATTTCTTCATTGCCTTCATCTATTAATTACAGCCTGCCATGTCGGATTTCTTAAGTGACAGTGTGAAAGATCCCAGTCTGTTCTAGTACGTCCTGAAATTAATTTTACTTCAGCAGCAGTTGAAAAGCTCACATACGATGCTGGAGCATCAGGAATTAATTTATCTTGAATTCTATTTATGAGGGCCAAAACCACTAAAGTTCAAATTCATACCCTCACAAATTTAGACTGATATTCACATCCTCACTTACGACTTCTCAGAAGATGATTAACAAGGAAAATAGTCTCAA